>NC_062193.1:1377324-1487324 GCF_912470025.1 Vespa velutina | reverse complement strand
TGCATTTTAACATTATTCCTTTACGTTATACGATTTTTCGTGTATATACGCTTATAGCGAAATTCGATGTGTTGTACATTCTTTCAATTTCGTAGATGTCATACTCAATCATTCCAGAATGAAGAATATAACGAGGATATAACGTTTCTACAAAGATTAAATATGTGGAGTCACGATAAATTGTCATATAATGTAAGCGAAACATGCGAATTTCGCTATTGTTAAGTAGAAATCTTAACATCTATGTAAGTAATAGCACTACAGCGTGGAGAATTTTAATAATTGATTCAGAACACGGAATTCTTTAAGATCAAACTGCTATATTAAACGAAATCGTGTTTTTTTACATCATATCTCTACGTTATACGATTTTTCGTGTGTATAAACTTGTCGTCGAAATAAGAAAAGTTGTAGACTCTTCCAATTTCTCTGATATCGTATTCTACCGTTGCAGAATGAAAAATATAAAAAGAATATAGTCTTTTTAGGAAGAATAATTAAGTGGATTAATGGTAAATTTCCGTAAAATATAAGCGAAACAAGCAAATTTCGCTACCGATAAGTAAAAATCGTAAAATCTTCGAGAGTACTTGCACCACAGTTTGGATAAGGTTACCAATCATTTCAGCGCATTGCATTACTTAACATCAAACAACTATTTTAGACGGAATCAAGGTTTTTAACATTATTTCTTTACGTTATACGATTTTTCGTGCGTATACGCTTATCGTCGAAATACAAAAATTTGTATACTTTTAAATTCCTTAGATATCGTACTCTATCGTTACAAAATGAAGAATATAACAAGAGCAAAACATTTATCTAAGATTAAATACGTGGATTAAAACTAAATTGTTGAACAATGTAAGCGAAACATGCGAATTTCGCTACCGATATTTAGAAAATGTAAATTCTACGAAAGTATTTGCACCACAGTTTGGAGAATATAACCAATCGATTGGGTACAACGCATTACTTAATATTGAACTGCTATGTTAAACGGAATCGTAGTTATTAACATTATTTCTTTACGTTAAACGATTTTACGTTCGTTTACGATTATCGTAGAAGTATGAAAAGTTGTGAACTTTTTCAATTTCTCAGATATCGTATATTATCGGCGCAAAATAAAAAATATAACAAAAATAAAACGTTTTCACGAAAATTAAATACGTGGATAAACGAAAAATTGTCGTATAATAGAAGCGTTGAATTTCGCTACCGATAATTAAAAATCGTAAAATCTTCGAAAGTACTTGCACCACAGTTTGGAGAATGTTACTTTTACGTATTTGTGGTCAATCAGAAATTATAAAAGATACATTAAAGAAGAGATACCCTTATAGGCACGAATACACGTGCATGTAGTGCGATATCAATTTTCAATTGTTTCTCCTTTATCTTTCCCATGAGAATAACCATTTACGGCTTGTAGTTGATAAGTAATTTAGAACTACATGTTGTAAAGAAATACGAAAAGACAAGGAAGGACAAAAAGTACGTGCAGGAATGCAGATGCATGCTTCTTCCACCCTTGGTAGCGTAGCGTGTCCAAAATCTATGCGTGCAGAGATAAAGCTGACTAAGGAAGTACATGCAGGAACAGCGTAACGCAATAGTTTATCACATTTGACGACAGTAAAATGCGCAAGAACGACTCGTGTAAGGAGGCGCGATCAAGCGAGGCGCGTGCACAGTACGCGCCCAAGCGACTAGACGATGCAGACGAGTCCGCAGCAGAAAACACTTCAGCGTTAGCACTTCACCGTCAGCACTTCATCGTCAAAATTTCATCGTCTGGAATTCATCAACCGCAGTCGTCTAGACAAAGTCATCGCAGTTAACCGTCTAGATCAGTTCATTGCAATCATTAACACTAGTTCGTTGCAATCAGTCATTAACTTCACTTCGTTGCGGTCAATCGCTATGCACAGTTCTTTACAATTAGCAGTTACGATACTTAAGACTAATATTCTTATAATCTTGTAAATTTTCATCACCGATTTTGCACTTAATAAATCAAATCGTAAAAGAGAAGAAAAGGCTGTCGAAAACATTACATCGCTTCGCCCTATTACCCCTCAGCTATCGTTTACAAGAAGGAACCATTTCAAGGGACAATAGCAGAGTCAGGACACAAAAGAAGTATAGACGCAAGGAAAGATATCCGAAGCCTCTCTCATCATTACATCGAATAAGTGAGTTAAAGTAAATCTTTCTTGGCGCTGTTTGACTGCCCTATTGTGAAGGAAAAAGAGAAAAAAAGAGCCTCCCTCCAGTGTAAGATTCCGAAAGGATTAACAGAAAAAAAGGTGCGTGATTAGGTTATTGGGAGGTTGCAGGCGCTTCGGTTACCCTATAGCCATTCAAGACCCAACTGTTGAAGTCATATTACCAATCGATTCAGCATTACTTAAGATCAAACAACTATTTTAAACGATATCATGTTTTTTAACTATATTTCTTTACGTTATATGATTTTTTGTGCGTATACGCTCATAGTCGAAATATGAAAACTTTTGAACTTTTCGATTCCTTAAATATTATATTCAATCGATGGAGAATAAAGAATATAACATGAATGTAATATTTTTACGAAGATAAAATCCGTCCTTTAATAAAAAATTGTATAATGTAAGCGAATCATGCGAATTTCGCTACAGATAAGTAAAAATCAAAAAATCATCGAAAGTACTTGCATCACAGTTTGGAAAGTGTTACAAATCGATTCAACACACTACATTACTTAAGATCTATTTACTATTTTAATTAGAATCGTGATTTTTAAGATTATTTCTTTACGTTATACGATTTTTCGTGCGTATACATTTATCGTAGAAATATGAAAAATTGCTAACTCTTTCAATTCCTTAAATATTATATTCTATCGACGTAGAATAAAGAATATAACAAGAACATAACGTTTTTAAGAAAAATAAATACAAGGATTAACGATAAATTGTAGTAGAATGTTAGCAAATCGTGCGAATTCCGACAGCGTCAGATAGGAATCATAAAATCATCGAAAGAAACATACCACAGCTCAGTAAATGTTACCAAACGATTCAGACCACGGCATCACATTAGATTACACTATTGTGTTAAACGGATTTGTGTGTTTTATCATTAATTCACTGGGTTAAACCAATTTTTGTGCAAATACGGATATCGTAGAAATACAAAAAGTGGAAATCTCTTCCGATTCCTTAGCTACCGAATTTTATCGATGCTGAATAAAGAATATAACAAGAATATAATAATTTTATGATGATTAATTACGATGGTTATATATAAATTGTATAATGTTAGCGAAACATGTGAATTTCGACAGTGGTATAAGAAAAATAGAATCTACGAAGATCTTGCAACATAGTTCAGAGAAATTTATCAAACGATTCAACACACTGCCTTATCTAAGATCAAACTACTGTATTAACGAAATCGTGAAAATCGTTTAACATTATTTCAATACATTATACGAATATGCATGCGTATACGGATATCGTAGAAATGGAAAAAGTTAAAATCTCTTTAGATTCTTTAAATGTGGAAATCTATCTACGCAGTATAAAGAATAAAACATGAATACAACGTTTTTTTGAAGATCAAATTAGAAGTATTAAAGATAAATTGTATAATAATAGCGAAACATGAGAATTTCGACAGCGTTAAGTAAGAATACTAAAATCTTCGTAAGAACTTGTTCCACAGTTCAAATAATGTTACCAAACGATTCAGCAAAATGCAATACATAAGTTCAAATCTTTTTATAAACGGAAACGTGGTTTTTAACATTATTTCATTTCATTATACAAATTTTCGTGCTTATACGTGGATATTGTCGTAATTAGAAAAGTTTAAATCTCATCCGATTCCGTATTTTACTTTATTAGATACCGTATTCTATTGACGCAAAATAAAAAATATAACAAGAATTAACGTTTTTATGAAGAGTAAATACCAGAATTAACTATAAATTGTAATTTAATATTAGTCAATCTTGCGAATTTCGACAGCGATAAATAAGAATCGTAAAATCTTCGAAAGAACTTGTACGACAGTTCAAAGAATGTTAGAATATGTTATGTATATGTAGCACACTGAATTATATTTGATCAACATACTGTTTTAAAAAGAATCGTGATTTTTAACATTATCTCATTATGTTATTCGAATTTTCGTGCGTATACGGATGTCGTCGGAATACAAAAGATAAAATATATTCCGATTCCTTAAATATCGGATTCTATCGACAGCATAAACAATATAACAAAAATGTATAGTTCAACGAAAATTATATTGGAGGATTGACAATAAATTATTGTATGATGTTAACGAAGAGTACGAATTTCGAAAGCGATGAGTATGAATCGCAAAATCCTTGAAGGAACTTGCACCACAGAGAGAATTTTACCAAACGATTCAGTACACTGCATTATATACGATCAAACTACCATATTTACGAAATTGTAGTTTTTAATAGTATTTCATAACGTTTTACGAACTTTCGTGCTTATTTCGACATCGTCGGGTCATAAAAAGTTGAAATCTCTTCCGTTATTAAAGAAATCGAATTCAAGCGGCGAAAAATAAAAAATATAACAATGAAAACGTATTTACGAAGATTAAATACGACTATTAATGAAATTTTATTGCACAAAATTAGACAAACATGCGAATATCGACTTCCTATAGATATAAATCGTAAGATCTTTGAAGGAACTTGGACCACAATTCGGGAAATATTGCCAAATGATTCAGCGTACAGTGTTACATAAGATCAAATTGCCGTTTCAAACATAATCGTGGTTTTTAATAATATTTCCTTACGTTACACATATTTCCGTGCTGATATCGTCGGATTATTGAAAGTAGAAATCTTCTCCAATTCAATAAAAATCGTATTCTTTCGATGCGAAGTAAAGAGTATAACAATATTAATACTTGTTTACCAAGACAAAATAAGATTATTAACGAAAAATTATTGTATAATGTCAGCTAGACAAGAAATATGAATTTCGACTTCCTATAGGTAAGAATCGTAACATCTTCGAAGGAACTTGCATCACAGTTCGGAGAATGTTACCAAATGATTCCGCACGCTACATTACAAGAACATATTACTGTTTTAAACGGAATCGTAGTTTTCCTTTTATTATACGAAATACCGTGCTTATGCCAACATCGTTGAGTTAAGAAAAATTTAAATATCTTGCGAACACTTAGAAGTCATATTCTAGCAACGCAGAATAATGAATATAACTGAAGATAACATGTTTACGAAGATTATATACGAGGAATAACGAAAAATGTTTGTATAATATCAGCGAAATATACGAATATCAACACCGATAGGTAAAAATGGTAAAATTTTGTAAGGTACTTACACCACAGTTCGATGAATATTTCCGAACTATTCAGTGTACTGCATTAAATAAAATCATGCTACAAGTTTAAACGAAATCTCGATTTATATTAGTATTTCGATACATTTTATGAATTTTCGTGCTTATTCCGATAATTTCGTATTACAAAAAGTTGAAATTTCTTATAATAGCTTACAAATCGGATACTATCGACGGAGAATAAATAATACAAAAAAAATATAAATTGTTTTTGAAGATATAATAAGAGAATTAACGAAACAGCGTATCATGTGAATTTCCTTACCTAAGTAAGAATCGTAAAATCTTTGAAGGAACTTGCGCGACACTTCGGAGAATTTTATTAAACGATTCAACACACTGCATTACGTAAGATCAAACTATTATGTGAAACTAATTTCGTTACTTTATACGAATTTTTGTGCAAATACCGATATCCCGATACCGAATACTGTTAGAATATGAAAATGTGATATCTTTTCCGATTCCTTAGAAATCGTTTTTCAATGACGCAGAAAATAAAATATATCAAGAACACAACGAATTAAGGAAGATTAAATATGAGGAATTACAAAAAATTGTATAATATCAGCGAAACAATCGAATTTCTACTTCTGGTAGGTAAGTCTGAATTGTAAAATTTTCGAAGAAAATTGCGCCACTGCTCGGAGAATGGTACCGATTGATTTAGCAGACTGCATTACATACGATCCGACAACCGTTTTAAATGGAATCGTGGTTTTTTATAGAATTTCGTTACGTTTGACGAATTTTCGTGCTTATATCGATATCATCGTATCATGAAAAGTTGAAATCTCTTCCAATTCCTTAGAAATCGTTTTCCAACATGCAGAAAATAATATAACAAGATTATAACGTGTTTATGATGATTTAATGCTATTTTTTAAGAAAAATTGTTACTATTACCAGCGTAAAATGAGAATTTCGACACACATCTATAAGAATTGAAAATCATCAAAGAAATTCAGCACATTACATTACATATGATCAAATTACTGTTTTAAACAAAATCGTGGTTTTTAATTGTATTTAGTCACGTTATACAAATTATCATACTAATACCGACATCGTTAGAATATGAAAAATTGAAATCTTGACTGATTAGTTAAAAGTAGGATTCTATCGATGCAAAATAAAGAATATAACAAGACAATAAAATGCTTGCGAAGATTAAACTCTAGGATTAACGAAATATTGTACAACATCAACAAAACATGCGAATGTCAACAATGATAGGTAAGAATCGTAAAATCTTCGAAGGAACTTGCGCAACTATGCGGAGAATGATACAAAATGATTCAGCACACTGCATTACACAAGATCAAACTACTGTTTTTGCGGAATCATTGATTTAATTGTATTTTGTAACATTATACGAATTTGCGTACGTATACCGATATCGTCGGATTATGAAAGGTTGAAATCTCTAAAGTTTTCAAAGAAATCGGATTCTATCGAAGTAGAATAAAGATTATAAGGTATTTATGAATATCAGATACAAGGATTAACAAGAAATTGTTATTCAATATGAGAGAAAACTGCGAATTTCGATAACGAAATGTAGGAATCGTAAAATCTTCGAGAGAACCTGCACCATAGTTCGGAGAATGTTACCAAACGATTCAGTATATTGCATATCATACAATCAAACTAACGTTTTAAAGGGAATCGTGGTTTTTAATTGTATTTCATTACGTCATACGAATTTTCGTGCGTATAACGATAACGTCGAAATATGAAAAGATGAAATCAATTCTGATTTCTCCGAAATCCAATCCTAACGACGCAGAATAAAGAATATAACAAGAATATAATGATTTTGAAAGATTACATATGGGAAGCAACGAAAAATAAGCATAAAATATCAGAAAAAACATACGATTGTCGACACAGATAAGTAATAATCGTTAAATCTTCGAAGTAACATGTACCTCTGTTCGGAAAATGTGAACAAATGAATTAGCATACAGAATTACATAAAGTCAAAGGCTTAATTTAAACGGAATCACGGTTCTTAAACATATTTATTAAATTTATGAAACTTTTCATTCGCTTCTGTATATCGAACGAATATTACTAGTTGAAATCTTTTCCGATTCCTCGAAAATTGGATTCTATGGGCGCAGTACAATAAAAATAATATGAATATAATATGTTTTCATGCATTAAATAAGAGGAGAAAGGAAAAATTGGCGTCAAATGTCTGAGAAACTTGAGATTTTCGACACAGAAATGTATATAATGTAAAATCTTCGAAGAAACACATATGCTACAGTTCGGAAAATGTTACCAAATGATTCAGCATACCGCATTACATATTAGTTCATTACGTTGTACGATGTTCCGTATGTATACGAATATCGTCGGAATAAAAAAAGTAGAAATCTCATCCGCTTGTTCCGAAATCAGATTCTATCACCGCAGAGTAAAGAAAATAATACGAATATATCTTGTTTGCATAGATTAAGTACGAAGAGAAGCAAAATATTTCCTTAAAATGTCAGAGAAACTTGTTATTTTTACAGATAAGTAAAAAGCGTAAAATCTTCGAAGGAAATTGTGCCAAG
The DNA here is from genome assembly GCF_912470025.1 of Vespa velutina. NCBI lineage: Eukaryota > Metazoa > Arthropoda > Insecta > Hymenoptera > Vespidae > Vespa > Vespa velutina. The sequence goes on along the minus strand of NC_062193.1, from coordinate 1,479,352 downwards.
GTTCGGAAAATGTAACCAAACGATTTAGGTTATTGCATTACATTAGAACAATGTCCTGTTTTAAACGGAATTGTAATTTTGATTACTTTTCTTTTCGTCATTATACGAATTTCATATATATACGAATTTTCGTGCATATATGGATATCCATGTAATATAAAAATTGGAATCACTTCCGATTACTCCGAAATTTAATTCTATCCAGGCAGAAAAAATGGCAGGAATATAACGTATTTTCATGAATTAAATACAAGGAGATAAGAAGAATTGTCGTAAGATACCAATGAAACTTGTTAATTTCATCACAGGTATATTTGAAACGTAAAATCTTCGAAGGAATTTATGCTACAGTTTAAAAAGTTAAGAAACAATTCAACATTACATAAGAACAATGTCCCGTTTTAAATGGAATTGTGGGTTTAATATTTCTTTACGTTATACACCTTTAATGTTTATACGGATATCACCAGAATACAAATTGTTTCATCCGATGCCTTTGATATTGGATTCTATCGACACAGAATAGATAAAATAACAATAATATATCATGTTTGCGTAGATTAAATAAGTTTAGAAACAATTAATTTGTGTAAAATGTCAAAGAAACTTGTGATTTTCGACTCTGATAGGTAAGAAACGTAAAATCTTCGAAGGAACTTGTTAGAAAAATGTGACCGAACGATTCAGCATATGTAAGTACATAAGAGCAAATTCCCGTTTTAAATGAAATCGCTCTTTTCAATAAAATTTCCTTAAGGTATACAACTTTTCATTTGTATATGTAAATCGTCCGTATATGAAAAATCGAAATCTCTTCAGATTCCTCCGATATCAATTTCTATCGATAAAGACTAATGAAAATAACAAAAATATAACCTGTTTACGTAGATTAAATACGAAAAGAAGCGACTAATTGGCGAAAATATCAGAAAAGCTTCTGATTTTGGCCACAGGTAAGTAAGAAACGAAAAATCTTTAAAGAAACTCTTTCCACAATTCGGAGAATGCGACCAAACGATTCAGAATACCACATTACATAAGAACGTAGTCCCGTTTTAAACAGAATCGTGGTTTCTAAAAATATTTCATTATGTTATACGACTTCTCGAGAGTATACTGATAACGTCGAAATATTAAAAATTTGAATCTCTTCCGATTCCCCTGAAATCAGATTCTATCGACCCAGAATAAAACAAATAACATGAATATAACATATTGGATTAGATTAAATACAGGAAGCAACGAAAAATTAGCGTATAACACCATAGAAATTTGCGATTGTCGATACAGATAGGTATATATCATAAGATTATTGAAGGAACTTGTTCTACATTTCGGAAAATGTTACCGAAAGATTCAGTATCGTATGCGCATGAAAAGTCGTTTAACGTTCAAATTAAAAACCTCAACTTCTCGTTTAAATGGGACATTGTTCTTATGAAATGGGATATGCTGGATCGTATGGTAGCATTTTCCGAATTTTAGCACAAATTCCTTTGATCATTTTACGTTTCTTACCTATTTGTGCTGGATGCAGAAGGTTTTCTAATAATTTACACGAATTTTTCGTTCCTCCTTGTACTTAATTTACTCAAACACGTCATATTCTTGTTATTTTCTTTATTCTGTTAAGATAGATACTGATTTCGAATGAAACGGAAGGGATTCCACCTTCTCATATTCAGACGATACCTGTTTACACACGAAAACTTTTATATTGTAACGAAATATTATTAGAAACCGCAATTATGTTTAAACATTATTCTTATGCAATGCTGGTATGCTGATTCGTTTTAAAACATTCCTCAAATTGACATAAATTCCTTCAGAGATTTTATATTTCTTACATTTCTGTGCCGAAAATTACAAGTTTCTCTGATATTTTACTCCAATTTTTCGTTTCTTTTCATATTTAATTCACGCAAACACGTTATATTCTTGTTAATTTTTTTATTTTAAATTGATAGTATTCGAACATAGAGGAATCGAAAGAGACTTCAACATTTCATATTCCTACAATATACGCGAACATACAAAATATAGTATATCGTAACGAATTACTATTATAAACCACGATTTCATTTAAAATGGTACATTGTTCTTATGTAAGGCAGTATATTGAACCGTTTGGGTACATTTTACGAATTGTGGTGCAAATTCCTTCGAAGATTTTATGTTTCTAAATAATCACAAGTTTCTTAGATATTTTACACAAATTTTTTGTCTCGCCTCGTATTTAATCTAAACAAATGCATTATATTCATATTATTTTCTTTATTCTGAGTCGATAGAATCAAATTTCGGAGGAGTCGGAAAAGATTTCAAATTTCATATTTCAACGATATCGATATTCACGCGAAAATTCGTATAACATAATGAAATACTATTAAAGACATCGATTCCGTTTAAAACGGTAGTTTGAACTTATATAATGCAGTGTGTAGAATCGTTTAGTAACGTTCTCAGAACTGTGGCTCAATTACCTTCGAAAATTTTACGATTGATACCAGTCATTATTGAGAATCGCAATATTCTTTGATATTTCATGCCCATTTTTCGTTATTCCTCGTATTTAATCATAGTAGACACGTTATATTTTTGTTACATTCTTTCTTCTTCGTCGATAGAATTTGATTTCGAAGGGATCGAAAGAGATTTCAACTTTTCATATTCCGACGAAATGCGTAAACGTACGAAAAGACGAATATCGTAACGAGATATTATTAGAAACAACGATTCCATTTAAAATGGGACATTGTTCTTATGTAATGCAGTATACTGAATCGTTAATATATTCCTAATTGTGGCGCTAGTTTCTTCGAAGATTTTTCATTTCTTACAAATCTGTGTTGAAAATCACAAATTTCTCTGAAATTCTACGCCAAATTTTTGCTTCTCCTATTATTCAATCTACATAAACACGTTATATTCTTGTCACTTTCCTTATTCTGCGTTCATAGAAATCGATTTAATAGTAATCGGATGAGATTTCAACTTTTCATATTCCGATATTCCGATTTCATATACCGGTATTCGTATAAGCACGAAATATCGTATATCGTAACGAAATATTATTAAAAACCATGATTCCGTTAAAAAACGGGACATTGTTCTTAGGTAATGCAGTACGCTGATTCGTATGGTAAAATCTTTCGAACTATGGCACAACTTCTTTCGAAAATTTTACATTTCTTACCAATTTGAGTCAAAAATCACAAGTTTCTCTGATATTTAATTTACCGATACTCCTCGTGTTTAATATTCGTAAACATATTATATTCTTGTTGTTTTCTTTATTTTGCGTCGACAGAATTCGATTTCGGAAGAATAGAATCAGATTTCAACTATTCATATTTCAGCGATATCCGTATAAGCACGAAAAGTCATATATCGTACTGTAATATTAGAAATCACGATTCCGTTTAAAATGGAACATTGATCTTGTAATGTGGTATTCTTAATCGTCTGATAAAATTTTCCGAACTGTTGCGCAAGTTTATTCAAAGATTTTAGGTTTCTTATCTATCTGTGTCGAAGATTACAAGGTTCTCGGATATTTCACCATAATTTTTCTATTCTCCACTTATTTAATTTAAATAACGCAAACACGTTATATTTTTGTTATCTTTCTTATTCTGAGTCAATAGAATTCAATTTCGAAGAAATCTGAAAAAATTTCAACCTTAATATTCCGACGGTATTCGTGTAAGTATGAAAATTTTACATCGTTACGAAATATAATTAGAAACGATGGTTCTGTTTAAAACGGAGCAATGTTCTTATGTAATGCAGTATGCTGTATCGTTTGGTAAATTTTCTGATCGGCGTCACAAGTTTCTTCGAAGAATTTATGTTTCTCACCTGTCTGTTTCGAATATACGAAATCTTTATGATATTTTATGTCAATTTTTCATTTGTTCTAGTATTTAATTTAAGCAAAAACATTATATTCTTCTTTTTTTAATTATTCGACGTCGATAGAATCCAATTCTCAAGGATTCGGAAGAGATTTCAGCATTTCTTATTCTGTTGACAGCCGTATACGTAAGTAAAGTCGTATAATGTACCGAAATATTATTAAAAACTATAAATTTTTTAAAAACAGGATTTTATTCCTATGTAATTCAATTTGGTGAATTTTTTGGTAACATCTTCCGAGCTATGGCACAAGTTCGAAGATTTAAGACTCTTACTTTTCTGTGTTGAAAATCGTATGACTCCCTGAGATTTTACACCAATTTCTTTTTCTCTTCATTCTTTAATCTACGAGAAATCATTATATTCATGTTATTTGCTTTATTCTACGTCGATAGGATCCAATTTCGTAGGAATCGTAACCTTTCTTATTTCGACAATATCACCATACGCACAAAAATTCGTATAACGTAAAGTAATTTTATAGTCTATGATTCCTCTTAAAACAGGACTTTGTTCTTATGTAATGCAGTATGCTGATACGTTTGGTAACACTTTCCGAATCGTGGAACAAGTTCCTTCGCATATTATTCAAATCTTATCTAACAGTGACAAGATACGCTAGTTTGTCTGATATTTACGCCAATTTTTCTTTGGTCCTCGTATTTAATCTACGCAAGCCCATAATATTTATATTATTTCTTTAATCTGCGTCGGTAAAATCTGTATTCGGAGGAATCCAAAGAGATTTCAATTCTCCATATTTCGAAGATATTTGTATACGCACGAAAAATCGTTTGATGTAAAGAAATATTATTAAAACCCACGATTCCGTTTAAAGCGGTATTGAGGTCTTATATAACGCAATATGCATAATCATATGGTAACATTTTCCGTACAAAGTATGTTCGAAGATTTTACGATTCCTACCTACCTGTGTCGTGAAACGTAAATTTTTGATATTTTACATTACTTTTTCGTTGCTCCTCGTCTTTAATCCACGCAAACACATTATATGTTCTTATTATTTTCTTTATTCTGCGTTGATAGAATCCGCTTTCGCAGGAATCCTAAGATATTTCATTTTTTCATATTCCGACGATCAAGATTGTATTGAATGTGAATCAAGTCTAATTTTATACGGATTCGTGATTTATGAAATGATTTCGTTAAAATTTATGCTCCATCACTCGTATATACCTATTGTCCAAACGAGAAAAATGGAAATTTTGTCTGATTTCATTGAAAATGGAAATTATCGACACAGAATTAAGAGAGTAACAAGAAAATAAAGTGCATGCGAGGATGCCATACATATGGCATCGGGAAATTTGCGTATAATATTAGGGAAATATGAGTTCCTCGACACAGATAGATAAAACATGATATAACCCAAGTGGAAGCTATGCCACAGATACGAAAATTTTACTAACCTTTTAATTAGACGGTATTACATAAGAATTAAGTCTCGATTTAACAGTAATCAAGGTTCTTTAAAATATTTCTTTTCGTCTTATTCCTCTTCGCCCGTATACGATAATTGACAGAAGATGAAAAATTGAAATCACATCCATTTTGTTTGGAAAGGGATTCTTTCAACGTAGAATAAAGAGATTAACAAGAAATTAAAGTGCATGAGAGAATACAATAGGAACAGCATCATAGAATTAGTGCGTAAAATGAGAGAAACGTGCGATTGTCGACACAGATATGTAAAAAACAATGTAAGAGATGTGCCACAGTTCAGTAATTGTTACCAAACGATTTAGCAGTCTACATTTGATAAGAATCAAGTCTCATTCTAAACAGATAGGATGTTTCGAAATTATTTAATTTCTTCTAATTTCTCTACATCCGTATATGAATGTTATCAGAACATTATTATCTTGTCCGATTTCTTTGAAAAAGTATTATATAGGTGTAGAATGAAGAAATTAACAAGAAAATAAAGTATATATGATTATAAAATAGGAACAGTAATAAAAAATTACCATGTAACATCAGAGAAACTATCGAATGTCGACATAGATAGACAAGAAACGATATAACTCAAAAAGAAGCTGTGCCATAGAAGCAAAAATGTTACTAAACGTTCCATTAGACTACATTACATAAGAATCAAATATAGTTTTAAAAGGAATCAAGGTTTTTTAAATTATTTCATTTCGTTTTACGCCTTTACGACCATATATGGCAATCATTGCAACGTGAAATGTTGTAATCTCGTTTGATTCCTTTGAAAACGAATTCTATCGATGTAGAATAAGGATAGTAACAAGAAAATAAAAGTGTGTCGAAGAATTCAATAAGAACAGCAACGAAGAATTAGAATGTAACATCAGAAAAAAATGCGATTTTCGACACAGAATGATAAGAAACCAAATAACTTGAAAAGAAGAAGTGCCACAGTGCATAAAATGTTTCAAAACGTTTCAGAAGACTGCGTTAAATATGAATCAAGTCTAATTTTATACGGATTTGTGATTTTTTAAATCTACTCATTAATCTGCCCATATACGCCAATTGTCGAGATTATCAAAGTGAAAATCCTGTCCGATTTCGTTGAAAAAGTATCCTATCGATGCAGAATAAAGATGGTAACAGTGAAATAAAACGAATCCAAGGATATAATAGGAACAGCATCAGGGAATTTCCATGTAATATTCTCGACACAGAATCACTCATTTATCTAATATAAATATATAATGTTTATTAACATTATATATATAAAGTTATTAATATTATAGAAGTTTTGCCATAGTTTAGAAAATGTTACCAAATGTTTCGCAGACTGTGTTACATAAGATTCAAGCCTTGTTTTAATCGGATGCACGGTTTCTGATGTCACGTCGCCATGCGACTCATCCCAGGACAGTCTATAACTCTACGTTTAGCCATAAGATTACGCAATGTCTTATGTTTCTGTCATAGACACTATACTTCGTACTTTAATTCAAATGATATATATATCTAAGAGGTCTAAAAAAATACAAGATACAAGATACAAGATACAAGATATCTTTTCTTCAAATTTATTTTTATTTTTCTACATAGTCTCCTTGTAAATCTACATACTTCTTCCAGCGATGCTCCCATCTCTTTAACCCGTCCAAATATCATTCGGCATTTTTATCTGCAAAATAATTGTTTACAAAAGTGATGGCCTCATTTGACGAAAATCTCTGCCCTCCGAATCCAACTTCTAGCTTAGGGAATAAAAAATCGCTTAAGGCTAGATCTAGTGAGTAAGAAAGGTCAAGCAGTTCAAACCGTAATTCGTGGATTTTCGTCATGACAAACACTGAGGTGTGAGACAGCACTTTGTCTTGGTGAAACAAATTTTTTTTCTGCAAATGTAACTTTACTATCTGTATTATCTTAATTATCTTAATTGCTCGACTTAATTATCTTAATTACTTGAGTTTGTCAAGTAATGATACGTAGTATGCTCCTGTAATGATTTTACCTTTTTGAAAATAGTCGATTAAAATAACTCCATGGCTATCCCAAAAACAGTCGGCCCCAGCCGAAAAAAACAGTTTTTGCTTTCTTTGGAACTGATTCCCACTTCGCAATTCATTGTTTTGATCGTATTTTTGTTTCTGGGGTATAATGGTGTATTCAAGTTTTATCTAAAGTAATTAATCGGCTCCAAAACTCTGATTTATAGCGCCTAACCTGCGCAAACAGAACGTTGGAAATTTAAACACGTTTTTGGTCTAACGTGAGCAAACGCAGCACTCAACGCACGAACAGCTTTCTCATGCCTAAATCTTGATTCAATATGTGACAAACATGTTCTTTGGGCATATTTATAGGCTCTGCTATTTCTTTCTATTCAATTCGACGGTTGTCTAGCACCATTTGGTGAATTTAAGCGATGTTATCGTTAGTGGTTGCAGTTTTTGGAAGTTCCGAACGTTCATCGTCTCCCAAGCAGGTACGGCCACGTTTAAATTCAGACGCCCAAAATGTCGCAATGTTAAATGATGGTGCGGAGTGCCCATACACAGTGTCCAACTCGTTTTTGGTTTGCGTAGGCGTATTGCCTTTCAAAAACAAATATTTAATAACAGCTCGACACTCGATTTTTTCCATTTTCATAAAAATATACTCATCGACTTACTCGAAGAATTGTTAAACAACAACGACGCATCCAAAATGGTTAAAATTTTCGTGAGAACCTTTCAAAAATGCGCACATTCTCTATCATTTGTTGACGAGTGTTATCATCTTCATATTAAGGTCAGAAACTTTTCAGACCATCCTCGTTTATATAACCTTATGTTCGATATTATGAAAGATTTCTTTCTAAATACGCTATTTAGTAATTACAGTGTTGGGGCAATGTCCCTAAAATTACATATTATATGTCACATTTGTTATGTTAGCTTATCAAATATTCTAATATCCTCATCTAGTTTATTTACTCAGTATTTTAATTAGTGTGTAACCACCTACCGTCGGTGAATACTTACTGTCGGTAACTTCACCTGTCGTTTATCACCTATCGTCAGTAAACGCTAACTGTAGATAACCTCACCTGTCGGTAACTTCCTATCGTCGGTAAACTCTAACTGTCGGTAACCTCACTTGTAGGTAACTAATAATAAACAACGAAATACTGCTAGATATCAACAGCAATAATAATAATGATGATAACAATACTTCATAATTTACAATGATTAACAACTTAAAACAACGGTTAACAACATGTTTGATTCACCAGTATCTAATTTTTCTTATTATTATTACACTATATTTTCCAATAATAAACGTAGTTATTAAATAATAAAAGATAACTTAAGTATTTTATGAAAAAAAAATAATAATCAGTAACGCTAATGATTTTAATAAATAATAACCAGTTATGCCAATGAGCAGCGCCTCTCAAAGGAGTAACGTATGGAGGGACTCTCGAACTATTTTTTCGACTATTTATGCTTTATGAAGATCTAAGTATTTCCTCCGGATTACCCTTATTCCGTTTCCGTCCCTACTTATCAGCCATCCCGGAGGAAGACTCAAGGCAAGGAATATCCAAGGGAGTAACCATCCAAGATCTTCGTCACAGACGCAAACAGGAATTAATTTTTAAAGATCAACATCTGACAGTGAAATACCAAGCATTGCATCCAACGAGGAAAGAACTGAATGAGGCAAATTCCTTGAGGGAGCTTGATTGCGCATCAGGAGGAAAATAAATAGGCATTATTCCAAGTTCTATACTGACCTAAATGTGACTAGCTTATAGTGAAACGAGAGAGAATATAAGTTACTGAGGTCTACTTCATTTTTGATCGAGACCCGATCCGTGACGTCACACTTTCGACGTATAATAAGGAAAGTAACAAAAAATTAAAGTATATGCGAGGATATATTACGAACGGCATCAGCGAATTAGTGCGTAAGATGAGAGAAACGTGCGAAAGTCTGCATAGATAGATAAGAAACGATATCAATCTTTTAAGAGATGCGCCTCAATTCAGAAAATGTTATCAAACGATTCAGCAAACTACTTTAGATAAGAATCAAAACTCATTTAAACGGATTCGAGGGATTATTTAATTTCTTTTAACTTCTCTACGCCCGTGTACGGACATCATCAGAATGTGAAAATTTGTAATCTCATCCAAATAATTTAAAAACGTATTCGATCTATGTAGAATAAAGAGAGTAAAATGAAAATAAAATGCATGCGAGAATAAAATGCGAACAGCAACAAAGAATTAAAATGTAACGTCAGAGAAATGTGCGATTTTCGTCATACATAGATTAGAGAAGAAATAACAAAATAATGCTATGACATAGTTCAGAAAATGTTACCAAACATTTCAAGGTACTGCGTTATATAAGAATCAAGTTCTATTTTAAACGGATTCGAAATTTTTGATATCATTTCGTTATTTTGCACGTATAAGGAAGTTGTAATCTTGTCCGATTCATTTGAAAAAGGATTCTTTCGTGTAAAAATATAGAAAGTAACATGAAAATAAAGTAAAATAGTAACATGAAAATAAAGTGAAGAAGATATATTAAGAACAGTATCGAAGAATTTGAGAATAATAACAGGGAAAAGTGAGATTCTCGACCAAGATAGGTATGAAACGAAATAACTCGAAAGGAAACTGTGCCACTACTATGAAAAGCTTTCATCAGACTGCATTACACAAGAATCTAACTTGGTTTTAAAAAGAATTAACGTTTCTTAAATATTTCATTTTGTTTTATGCCTCTTCGCCCGTATGCGGATATCATCGGATCATAAAAAGTGCAATCTCATCTGATTCTTTTGGAAACGTATTCTATCGATGTAAAATAAAGAGAGTAATAAAAAAAAAAATAAAGTGCATGCTAGGATACAATACGTATAGTATCGAAGAATTAGAAAATAATAACAAAGTAACGTGAGATTCTCGACAAAGATAGGAATGAAACGAAATAACTCGAAAAGAAACTTTACCAGAGTTCAAAAAAGGTTACCTACAGTTTCATCAGATTGCAGTACATAAGAATAAGACTCGTTTTAAAAGGAATCAAGATTTTTGATATCATTTCGTTACGTTACACACTTCTTCCGCAGTGTACAATATGAACAGCAATGGAGAATTAGTATGTATTAGGTATACAATAATATCAAAGAAACGTGTAATTCTCGACAATAAAAATTGATATAACTCCGATAGAAATTGTACCACGATTCAGAAAGTGTTTCCAAACGATTATTTTAAAAGATAAATTATATAAATATAAAGTAAATAAATTTTATGTAATTTGATTAAGATTCTATTTGTTATAGTAATTAAATAATTTAAAAATATTTTTAAAAATTAATTATTTTTATAAAAGATTTGTATTTTGGTTTTATATGTTTAATTATTATAATATTTGGAATTTTAATGGATTGCTTTTTTAATTATATTAAAGCGAAAATTATTAAGATATATTGAAGATATGAAAAGTCCAAATAAAGTAATATTTTTGGGTATTTTTCAACCTTTTAGTGATGCAATTAAATTATTCGTAAAGGAAATTGTTAAATTGTATAAAACAAATTATTTAGTTTATTATTTAAGTCTAATAGTTAGATTTTTTTCAATTTTGATATTATTAATTGGTTTATCTTTTAAGGAGTATTTACTTTTGATAAATTTATTTTTATTGTGTATAATAAGGTGTTTAAGATGAGGTGTTTATATTATTATAATAAATGGTTGATCATCAAATTCTGATTATTCTGTATTAGGAGGCATTCGTGCAATTGCTCAGGCTTTATCTTATGAAGTTTTTATGTTTTTAATTTTTTTTTTATACTTTTTTATGTTAAAAGATTTAAGATAATTGATTTTGTTAAGTTTCAAGAAGGAATAATAAAATTTTGATCTGTAAATATGATGGTATCTGTTATATTATTTATAAGAATAGTAGCTGAGTTAAATCGTATACCTTTTGATTTTATTGAAGGTGAATTAGGATGTAATATTGAATATATAAGAGAGAGTTTTATCTTAATTATTTTAGCAGAATATATAATAATTATAATTTTGGGGATTATACTTATTATAATATTTATAAGCTATAAATTATCAAATTTTTAAAATATTTTATTTGTTTTATTGTTTATAATTTTAATTATTTGGAATCGTGGATATTTACCTCGAATACGATATGATAATTTAATGTATTTTTATTGATATTATTTTTTAAGAATAATTATATTTAATTGGTTAATAGTATTTATAATAAAATATTATTTTTATTCGATATATTAGTTTTTTTATTGTCAGTTTTTACCTAAAATAATAGTAATAAGTAAAGAAAAAATATGTTAAGTCTATTATTATAATAATGATAAATAGATAGTAATTTATAGATTAATTATATTGGTAGGTTAGTGCATTAAATTCAGGTTTTAATTAAATAAATTTAAAAATTTATATATAATATAATAAAATAATTTATGTAATATAATAATAATAATATATATATAATATAAGTAGATAGATAGATAATAGATAAATAAATGATAGATGATAAATAAATAAATAAAAATTTATATAAATAATAAGATAATAAAAAAAACTATAATAAATAATTAAAAACAAAAAAGTTAGTAGGATATTTTAATTTCTAAAGTTATATTTTCAAAATATATGCATAATTATTTGCTTATTAAATAAAAATTATTGATTTAATGATTGATAAAAATCAAATTTTATTTAATCAATTAAGATTAAGAAAAATTAAGAAATATAAAATAGAATAAAATTGTGTAAGTTCAATAAAAGATGTTTCAATTTCTTAATCTCCTAATTATGTGAGTATACAAAATGTTGAAAAAAAAATTTAGAAATTAATTTCATAAAATGGGTTAAATTTTAAATTGAATTTTTTTGATGAATTAGAAAATGATAGAATCAATAAAATTAAAATTGCTATTAATAAAGCTAGTACTCCTCCTAGTTTATTAGGTATTCCTCGTAAAATAGCATAAGCAAGAAGGATAAATATCATTTAGGCTTAATATGAATTGGAGTTATTATTGGGTTTGTTTTAATGAAATTATCTGGGTCATTTAGTAAACATGGATATTGAAATATAAATATGAAAATTAAAATTAATAAAAACATAAATGTAATTTAATCTTTTAATGAAAAGTGTTTATGGAAGAGAATTTTATAAATATTACTATTAATACCTAGAGGATTTAAAGAACCTGTTTCATGGAGAAATGTTAAATGAATAATAACTAGGAAAAGGATAATAAATTATATGATAAAATGAAATGAATAAAATCGATTTAATGTTTGTATATCAACAGTAAATCCACCTCAAATTATTAAACTATATAAGGAATTGCTGTCAGAAGGTTAGTGATTTCTTTGACTCCTCAAAAAGATATTTGCTGGATGATAAAATACAACCTAGGAATCCAGTTATTGTAGTTAATAAAAATATTATTACTTCAATAATACATGTACTGATAAAATTAAAAGATTGATAGTAAATTCTTCATCAAATGTAAAAATATAGTCAAATAAAGAAAACTGAATCTCCATTTCTATGTAATATTCGTATAATTCATCCATAATTTATATTGTATAATTTGGATTACTCTATTGAATGCTATATCAACAGATGGACAATTATGTATTGATAAAAAAATTCCAAAAATTAATTGGATTAATAACGATAATCCTAGAAGAGCTTCATTATTTCATAAATAATTAATATTAATTAGGATTGGTAAGTTGACAAGAGAATCTAATGTAATTTTAATTAAAGAATTTTGATAAATAAGTGATTTTTTCATATAAATTATTTTTTAATTATTCATAGATGTTTTATATCGATAAGACATATTTTTTTAATTAAAATAAGGATATTTGAAAAATATAAAAAGAATAATATAAATGTTTATCGGTGAATTTAATAATTGATTTAAGTAAATTAATGAGTGAATTAATTTTATTGATTTAGAAGATAATTTAGGAAAATTTAATAAATTTAAGATATTTATATTTATATAATAAAAATTATAATAATTAATAACAAATATTTTTGTTAATAAAATAAAAAGAATAATTAAAATTAAAATTAATTTTTTTTTTCGTTTAGAGTTAATATATTGATCAGAAATAAATCTTAAGAATAGTATAAATAAAATTATTAGTCCTCCAATAATTATCAAAAAATAAGAAATGTGTATAATAAAATAGAAGATAGATTTGTAATCAATAAAAATGATATAGTTGTTAAAGCAATAAACATAATGACAGATTATATGATAGATAAATTACGTTGTAAAATTATAAATATTACTATAAAAAATATTCTTAATCAAAAAATTATTGTGAGAATTGATTGTGACATTATATGTGTAATTAAAATAATAAATTAATTTTAATTTTTATATTATTATAATTTATATATAAAGAGAAATGGAATGAATTTGATTTTGTATATATATATAAGTTAGATATAAAACAATTTATTCAAGAAATAGATTTAAAAAACTATTAATTTTGGAGATTAAAGATATAATAATTAATTTTTTTTTTTGAAGCTTTAAAAAGATTATTATTTATTTAAAATTTACAAAATTTATGTTTTATTTTAATTATAAAGCTATATATATATAAATTAAATATATGAAGTAATTTATTTAAATTAAAGATAAAGTATAATATATGTAGTTAATTGGATTATGCCTGAATAATATTTTCGATTTAATTTTGTTTATAATAAGATTAATTTTGATATATAAATATTATAATCATGTTTAGATAGTATTAGTTTATATTGAATTTATTATAATTAATTTATTAAATATTTCTATAATAATAATAAATTTAATAAAAGATTTTTATTTATTAATTTTTATGGTTATATTCGTTATAGAAGGAATTTTAGATATTTCATTAATTGTAATAATGATTCGTTTTAATAAAAACGAATATTTTTAAAATCTTAATTTAATTATATGATAAAATTGATGTTAAGTTTAATATTTATAATTGGTTTATTTAATTAAAAAAAAATAAATTTTTTAAATCTTTAATTTAATTTTTTTTCTCGATATATATTAATGATTTGAATATGTTATTCAAGAAATATATGAGTTGGTGGATATTTTTTTATATAGATTATTATTCTTATATGTTAGTAATTTTAAGATTATGAATTAGATGATGTATATTAATTATTAATATAAGAAAATTAATAGAATTTGGTAGTTTAATTTTAATAATTTTGTTAATTATATATTTTTTTCTTTAAATTTATTAAAATTTTATTTAGTATTTGAGGTTATTCTATTATCAATTTTTTTTTTAATTTTGTATAGAGTGTTATTCTTGGATATATATATATATAACTAACTTATAATATATTAATATACACAGTAGTTCCCTCTATACTTTTCTTATGATTATTATTGTTATTATTTTTAAATTACAATAAATTAATAATTTTAATATTGATTTTTTCAAGTCTCGTTTTAAATGGATTCGAGATTTCTAATATCATTTCGTTAAATTTTACGCCTTTTCACCCATATTCGTTCATCGCCAGAACATGAAAAGTCAAGATCTCTTCCGATTCCTTTGAAAATGAATTCTATTGACACAGAATAGAGAAAGTAATAAGAATATAATGTGCTTGGGAAGACACAGTACAATCTCTTGACTTTATCGACGCAAATTAAACAGAATAACAAGTATATGAAACCCTATCGAGGATTCATTTTGAACATCAGCGGAGAATTGGCGTAATATCAGAGAAACGTGCATTTCTTGGCATAGATAGGTATGAATAGAAATAACATTGACATAAGTTGTTAAACAGTTTAGAAAATGTTAGCAGCTGATTTAGCGAACCGTATTACATAGGAATCAAGACCCGTTTTAAACAGATTCGATGTTTTTGATATCATTTCGTTACATTTTACGTCTATTATCCATTAGACAGCTATCTTCAAAGTATGAAAAGTTGAAATCTCTTCCGATTACTCCGAAAACGGATTCTATCAACGCTGAATAAAGAAATAAAAAGAATATAACGTGCTTGCGAGAAAACATTTCAAACAGCATCAAAAAATTGGCGTAATATCAAAGATAATTACGATTCTTGACACATATAGATAAGAAACGAAATAACTCCGAAAAATTTGACCATAGTCTAATAATTTTTACCAAATAGTTCAGCGGAATGTTTTATATAAAAAGGGTATCACGTTTTAAACAGATTCATGATTTTTGATATCCTTCCGTTACGTTTATGCCTATTTTCTCGTAAGTGACATTTGCCAAAAGACGAAAATTTCAAATCTCGTACAATTATTCCGAAATCTACTTTTATCAACACAGCTTAGCGAGAGTATTAAGAATATAACATAAATGCGTGAAAACTATTCAACGTACAACGGAAAATATGCGTAATGTTGGAAAAATATGACATTCTGTACTTAAATGTGTAAGAATAGATATAACTCCTACTGCGACACAATTATGAAAATATTACCAGTCGATTTGACAGACAGATTTACATAAGAAATACGTCTTGTTTATAACAAATTCGACATATTTGTTATCCTTTTGTTACGTTTCACGTAACATACATAAGGATTCGCGAATTTGGGGAATAGACAGAACATGAAAAGTTGAATTCTTGTCTGATTCCTTCGAAAACGGATTCTACCAACGCAATTTCATGAAAGTAACAAGAGTATAACTTGCTTGCGAATCGAAATAACTTCGAACTGAAATAGTATCACAGTTGTGAAAATGTTTCAATTACGTGGCGTATTCAATTACATAAGAAACAATTCTTCATTGAAACAGATTCGATATCTTTTCGTTATGTTTTACGCTTATTCTCGCGTAAGTAGTATATAAAAATTCCGTTAAGAGTCAATCGTCAAATATTCTCTTTTTAATATTCAGGAAAGTCTTTTCTTTTCTTTCTTTTTTTATTATCCAGACAAGATGTAGAAAATTGATGGCTTCACTTTCTGATAATATAAGCTTTAAAAGGGATAGTAATAATAATAATAATTATGATAATAATAAGAAGTTGTGACATCTGACAAGAATTGAAAACAATTAGCCGTATAATTCGAGTTATCTTTCATTATATAAATTTTTATTTTTCGTTTTATTAAACAGGGAAGAATTTAATTATTAATCCGTTTTCAGTATCCTTTATATTTTTTAATTTCAGTTTTAATTTCTTTTTTACCTTTTTTAAGTTAATATTGTTACTATATACACACGCATACAGATATAACATATATATCATATATTTCTATGTTTAATTTACTTACACATTTATTATTCTATCTTTCTCACAAACCATTTACTACTATTTCTATATCTTATTCAATTAATTCACTATTTTTTTATCTTACTCAAGCACAGATTAACTATCTCTCTATCTTATCCACTCATACACTAACTCACTATTTCTCTGTCTCAATAAAACACTTATTATTTATCTATCTCAATGAAACACTTATCACTTTTCCGTCTTACTCACTCACTCATTATTCTTTTATCTATCTTTCTTACTCATTTACTCACTCATTATTTTTTCAATTTGGTGAAATATATATCATTTCTCCAATTTACTCATTCACATACTCAATCACTATTTTTCTATTCTATTCCTCACACATTCACTCACTATTTCTCTATCAATTTCTCCAACTGATTACCTATTTGTCAATCTATTTATATACCTCTCTCACTCACGGCCTGACTCAATATTGCTCTTTCTTATCAAAACACACACAATTTCTTCACTTTTTTCATTCACACATTCACTCTTCATTTCCTTATCTTACTAACTCACACATTTATTTACCTCCTATTTCTTTATTTTGTTCAATTTCAAAGATAAAGAAAGAGAGAGAGAGAGAGAGAGAGAGAGAAAGAGAGAGAAGAGAGAAAGGAAGGTAGAAAGAGATAAGAGATGAGACGTCCTGCAATCTCGTCTATTCTGCGTCAGATCACACGAAATGTCTATCCTTGAAATTCATGGAAGTAACGTCATTGAAAAAATATTGTTTGAGTTTACATTTAATATTTTCATTTCACGTAAGTATGTATTTATATTTAACGTATCTAACGCTATTGCAAAGAATGTTAATTTAATTTATATTCATTAGATAAAAACTTATAGGATTAAGATTTATTAACACTAGATATACCGGCTATTTTAATATACTATTTCTACCAAAACCAATCAGAATGACTGGTGTAAAAAAAATCCTTATTGAGGCTTCCAGTTTTTATTCACACTTAAAATATGACAAAAAAGTTGATTAATATCGATTTTAATAGATAAATGAATTCATAGACATTATCAAGAAACAAAACGCTCAATTGTTTATAGTTTTTCCATCACAATTGTTGCATATGTAGATTTTGCTGTGTGTACACTTTCTGCATACACTTTTTTTGCATGTATTGCAAATTTTTCTAGTCTTATTGTTGTTGCAATATTCTATTTGACACCATTTGCGTATAGGAACCGTACCACTTGTAATTGGTATATTGGCTTCGTGTGGCTTTTGCCTTGAAATTTGATATTCTGAACCAAGCTCTTCTGCTAATCGAAACAAAAACTCTTTACGTATGATATTTTCTCCTGTTGTATTTTAGTACAATACCCAGCAATTTATTCCGGCTAAATCTAAAATATTGAAAAAAACTTAAAGTGGTCACCTTCTGGTCTTGATTTCACGGTATATTTTCGTGCCATTTGATCAGTGACATCGACGCCAAATTTAGTGACAATAAAACGATACAATTTCAAGTAATTTCTTAGCAGTTTATCAATTGTGACGTGTTTATGATTTGTACTTAGTATAAGTACTTTTTTATTTGGTTTACTCTTGTAAACGATAAGTGTGCATCCATTGGATTGATATAACGACGTTGAAAAACGAGCCATGCCATCTTTTTTCAGTTTGCAGGTTTTCGGCAGTTCCTTCTTGTTTGCGCGTATTGTTCCAAGCAACGAGGTATTTTTAGATCTTAATTTTAACGCCAAAGAAAAACTTGTAAAAAAATTATCGGTTGTCACAATTCGATCCGTCATGGTATACGGTTCAAAAAGTTTCATTACAACAAATTCATTTAGTAGGGTTGATGCATCTCGTCTTTTCCTAAATACGGAAACCCACTTACCACATATTTCGTCTGTACATCAGACGCCAGCCAGAATTTTATGCCAAATTTATGGGGTTTGTTTGGCATATACTGGGTAAATCTGCATCTGTCCTTCGTTGGAAAGAGTTGCTCATCCACGGTAATATAAGCTCCCGGTTTGAAGCAATTTTGACTGTTTTCAATAAATTTGACCCAGACTGCTGAGACTAAAGCGAATTTGTCTGTTTGCAAACGTCGACTCCTCTGATTTCTTTTGTCGAAACGAATATACCGCAGAATCTCAGTAAAATCGCCAATATGTAATACATCGGTCTCGTGATTCTCCAGAAATCATATTTCTGTGTCGATAAAACATTGCAGTACCCAACAATTGTTATAGCTTCCCCAATGCCTTTTTTTTACAGAATTTCTTCATAGAAACGTGTACCAGTTATTTTGACTGGTACTGGTATAAGTGTCAATAACAAAAAATATATTTGTTACTATTATATATAATGTAATAGTAAGTTCATAAAATGTATTCTCTACTTATAACTACAAAAATCACAACATCATTTCGGAAAGAAAATGTTATATGCAGTAGGAATTTTGAATTTAAATTGCATGATCAGTCAAAATGACTGGTCTGGTAAATCTAGTGTTAATTTTCATTCTCATTGATCCAAATTAAAAGTTATTACTACTACTACTACTGCTGTTACTACTACTATTGGTACTATTACTATTGTTACTATTAGTACTTATACTGAAACGATATTTCACGAGGTTGATCGTAAATGTTGAAAAAAAATTTGCGAAAATACATATACATTTTTTAACTTTACTAAATCCAAAATTGATATGAAATAGATGAATTTAGATAATAATTTGTTCTAATCGATTATTATTAATCGTAGTTGTGAAATATTTTGAATATAATTATATGTATAATAAATTCATCTTCTCTTATATATATATATATATACACACACACACACACACACACACACACACACACACACACACACACTATACATATAAAACACACAACATATAAAAGTTAAAAGTTGGTTGAATATTAAAATTTTTCAAATTGATTATTAAGTATGTATAAAGAAAATATTTTTAAATGAGAAACTGATGCATTAACCCTTCGACTACTGTTGGCGTCTAAAGAATTGAAATAAGAAAATGGACAGAAAAAGTGCATGCAAACATGATAAAACTAATGATTCTGATTCTGAATAAACAAGTAATTTTAAAATTCCTGTTCCTTTTTACAAGAGTATGATTAAAAATTGTCGTCTTTTAATCTCTTCATCAAGATCGGAAGAGAATAACACAAAGATACACCAAAGCAAAATAAAATGTAAAAATAAATTTTCCTGGGCCCAGGGAGATTTCCAACTTATAATTTTCGAATTTGATGACGAGAATAGAAAAATCAAAACAAAATGGGTAATCATCTATTCTCTATATTTTTCAAATATTCTTTGCGAAAGGACTTATAAATTATGGGCCGAATTAACAAATATTCTGGAAATAGACGATGTATATTAAAACGATAAATATTAAAAGAGACTATGTACATAAATCTACTGTTCCCGAAATGTATAATTTTTGGTTACCATGCTAATAGCACGAATACATAAGATATCTATATCAGAACATTCGTATAAGGATAAAATGATAAGAACAGAATCATTTGGAGAAATAATATCAAAAGATCGAAATACATTATTACTAAAGAACCAGCATTTTTATGATAATAACATTAAAAATCACGATCCAATCATAAAAATATACTATATTTTTAAACAATTAATAATATCCTTTAAAACTGCATATTATCCGTATGAAAAATTATGTATAGATAAAAGTTTGTTATTGTTTAAAGGAAGATATTATTTCAAACAATATATACCATCAAAAAAAAGCAGGTTTAGGATCAAATCCTTTATCTTGTATAATAACAAGGCTATATTCAAAATTTAAATGTATATTCCATGGCAAACATAATAATATCTGTAGATATACCATCAAAATGGATAGAAAATTCCGGAGAGATAATAATGACACAGTAATGTATGTTTTCATATTTAATGAACAAAATTTACACAAATTTGTGCGGTCTTTTTTAAATTAAATTATATATATCGTTCACATTTAATGTGACAAACTGAACGCGAATTTGATTGCTATGTGTGATCTAAATGTTAGGAAAAAAGAGACAAAAGAAAGAAAATATGAGACGAAAAGCTTCAAGAAAATCGATCAATCGTTCTTAGTCTACTAAAGTTCGTCAAATGTACAAACAAAAGGGCTAAAATAGGCGAAGAAAACAATTCTAAAGGATTTTTGTTTATATAAAGTCCTTTTTCATTCAAATTAACAAATTAACAATATAGAAACAATTTGATGACCTATTTTGTGGACATTTTTTCTATGAATAGAACTATACTAAAGAGGTAGAGAGAGGTAGAGAGAGAGAGAGAGAGAGAGAGAGAGAGAGAGAGAGAGAGAGAGAGAGAGAATGATGTTCGTTCGAACGAGCTCGTTTTATTTGAATGATTATTCGTTCGTTCTGTTAAAGCCAATGCCGATATTTTTCAAGGGTAATATGAGATTCTAAAAGTTCCGTACACGCGATACATGGACTACATCAAACACTACTATAACATTACATATATCATTAGACATACTAGGTAATAAATACTATTAGAAATTATCTTTGGATTATCAATGATTCAATATAAAATTCAACTTTTCAACGATTCATCCTATAAAAATATATAACAAACCGTTTGATATAAATTCAATTGAAAATTTATGGGGATTTATGGAATAGAAGAAAAGGAAAAGAAAAATATTTAAAGAATCTACCTTCAAAAAGTATAAGATAAATTATTATACCCGACGTGACTGATAATTTAATATATTCTATACAAAAATATATTTAAACTATCCAAAACGAATATCTAGTAAACATCAAAATCATTTATTTATTTATGTTAGAAAATATTTATTATGAAAGTTCTTTTTAAACATTTTGATCATCTCGATTTTGACAATATAGATTAGACGATATAACAGTTTTGAATATATTGAATTAATTATATTTTCCTATTAACTATTGATTTCTTCTGTATCTTTAGAAAGAATTTCTGCTCTTTCCTTTTTTTCTTTCTTTTTACATTTGATAACTAAGATAGATAAATAGGAATTGTAAAAAAGAAGAAAAAAATTATAAAAAACTATAGAACATAACAAAGAAATATGTATTTATAAAAAACCATAATGAATATCGAAAATACACTCTACACATGCTCGCGTTGCATACTAATTAGATTCTGAAAACTAGCCAGAATTCTATCACATTTTTGCACATATCTTTTGAAAAAGCACCAATCATGTTCGACGTATCATAAGATACTTTATGAAATATCTCAAAATATATCGATCGGATAATTACATTTACGAGTCTTCCTCCCTCTTACTCTCTCTCACTCTCTTTTTCACTCACTTTTCCTCCTTTATAGGAACATACGTAAAGAATTGAATAGAGTTCGTTGAACTATACGATCAAAAATGTATCGATGTGAAATTGATTTTTCTACTTTCGAACGGACAGGACTGAAATAGGATATCTATTATTCCTTTCATTGATACAATTTTCATATCATTCTATCGAAACTTTCATATATAATTAAAAATAAGAAAACAAATTAGAACGAAAGAAATTTGGGAAATGGAGAGAAAGGAAGGAACGAGAAAAACAGAAACGTCAACAAAACTATATATTAAAAATAATAGTTTTGTAATATATTAAAACACTTCGAAATATATCTTCATGATTTAATTATAATTCGAATTGCAAATTTATTGGACTTATTGGAGAACGTGAGAAAAATCTGCAACAGAGGGTGGATCAAAGGAACGAAGTCCCAGTGAATTTTTAATATAGCATTGCATGAACACGTCTAGTGTTTATCCATAGAGCCTGAGCTATTGTTTATTTAATCCAGTTGAAGAGTTATGATTGTTAGAAAATTTACGTCGATCGTACAAGTCGAATTGAATAAAAAATAAAAAAATCGGAAAGCTATTAACGATTATTTATTATCACTTAATTACTTTATAGGTTTCGTTTGAAACATGTTTAGGATTTATCGTTTCGATAAATGTGTATCTATTATTTACAAAAAAAAGATTATGGAATTTATTAGATAAATATATTAATTTATGAAATATGATTGATTTAACATCGAATGCATTAAATATATTTTAATGCTGAATTTTACAGACTTGATTTTTAATCTATTTAATTTTTAAAATATTTTTATTTGGAAAGAGAGAAAAAGGGAAAGAGAAAGAGGGAGAACAAGAAATAAAAATAAAAAAAGCGAAACGTCGAGAAAAGAAAACAACAAGAATAAATAAAAAAGAAAAGAAAAACAAAGAAAGAACACGGAAACAGAATAAAAAAAATAAGGATGACATTATTGTTAATAACTTTACATTAAATATTACTTTAATCGATGAGTTCTTCGATAAAGTCGTTAAAGGCAGTGACTACTGATTGCGTCCAGTTCTAACAGTGCGCTGTATATGATGAATAAATTCTATCGTAATCGAATTAAAAAGAAAAGAGAAAAGATTAAGGAACGGAGAAAAAAAATATATGAACTAGATAAAAGTCAAAAAGATATATTGATGAATAGATAAATGGACAGAGAGAGAAAGAGAAAGAGAGAGAGAAAGAGAGAGAAAAAGAAAAAGAGATAGATAGATAGATAGGTAAATAGAGAGACAGAGACAGAGAGAGCTTCGTTCAGTCGAAAAGAAACGTTTAACAACCGATTTATATTACAATTGAATGTTTACTTCTCTACGATTTTTGGAAAAAATCGGGAAATTCTTTTATCTTTTCTTTTTTTTCTGTTTTCTATTCTTCAGTTTTGTTTATGGATCGTATATCTCTTTTATTCTTTTAATAAATACTCATCGACGAAAAAAGTATAAAAGAAAAAAAGAAGAAAGAAACTAAAGAAATATAAAAAAAAGTTAAACAAATGAAATTAACAAATAAATTTTCATATAAATTACATTTTGCCTTTCGCTTGATTTTTCCTTTCTTTTCCCAGAATAAAATATCTCGCGCATGTTACAAAGATTCAGAGAACCGAAAACGATTAAAGTCATAGTTTAAAATCGAAATTTAAAAATTCCGCGAGATATTAATGAATAAATAAATAAGGAAAAAATAAAAGAAAAAGTAACTTTGGGGAGAAAAAACAAAGGCATTGAAACAAGTTGCCTAGCACTTGCAGACGACTTTGCTATAGTGTCAGACAACCTAAAACGTGCAACAAAACAAATCAATCTCTTGGAAGAAATAGCTAACAAAGCAGGTTTAAAAATCTCCGTAGAAAAAACTAAATTTATTACAAATATCAAGAACGCTCCAAAATGTTTAACTACAGATATTGGTCCATTGGAAAAAGTAAAGAAATTCAAATACCTGGGAGAAATAATTCAAGAAAATGGTTTAAAAAAATCTGCAGTAGAAGAAAGGGTACGCAAGATGGAAAGGGCGTATGGTAACACTAAGAATTTTTATAACAAAAAGTGTCTAAAAATCTTAAAATAAGCCATTACACTACAGTAGTGAAACCGGAATGCTTATACGCGAGTGAATGCTTGGTACTAAATTATAGATTAGATAAACTAGAAGTATTAGAAAGAAGAATCATGAGGAAAATTTTAGGCCCAGTGAAAACAACAGAAGTATAGAAATTAAGATCTAATGATGAAATATACAGGAACATAGAAGGCATAACAGAAACGATAAGGAAAAGAAGACTACAATTTTTTGGCCATACTTCCAGAATGGGTGATTCCAGACTAACAAAAAGGATACTCATGTACCTTTAGGAGAAAAAGGTAATAACTAGCTGGATTCAAGAGGTAAAGAAAGATCTAGAAAGAAATAATATAAGTGAGGAAGAAACTAGAGACAGAAAAATTTTTAGAAAGAGAGTATTAAACATGGAAGGATTCCAAGGAATATTGAAGAAGAAACCTGGTGCGAAGTAGTCTGAGGACAGAAAGAAACAACATAGTGAAAAGATGAAGGAATAATGGAGGGAACGGAAGAGAAAACAGCTAAGTGCGAAGAATTGAAATTGACACGTGGACCCTAGCAGACCTCATCGAAAGAAGAAGAAGAAGAAAAGAAAAAGAAGAAGTAAATAGTACATAAGGTAGCCTAGTTTGCACATGACGTGATGGAACAGAATTATACACATGGGATATTAATTAAACAAATCTGTATCGTTCTGTGTTTTTTTTCTCCTGTAAGACAAGAAGAAGTATTTATTCAATTCGACATGAATCGATACATTGGATCGATACATCGATCAAGATGGCCGAAGCTGGCCGAAGCTGCCCTTGACTATAAAAGGGGCGGGAACTTATTTTTGTTCAAATTGAGTTTACAGTTTCTCAACACCCCTACATAAACGAAAATGAGAAAAATATATAAAAAAAATCGATTCATTTAAAAATCTTTCAACCCCATTTGGAATTTAAAGTTTTGCAGCTTGGGTCCAAATAAACCTTCAGTTAGGACATCTGCTGCCATTTCCTCGATTGGGATGAATTTTACTCTGATTTCCTTCTTCTCGACACATTCCCGAAGGAAGTGATGTCTAATGTCTATGTGCTTCGTCCTTGGACGATATCCAGCATTTTTTGCCACATCTATAGCTCCTTTATTATCACAGAAAATTATGACTCTTGATAAAATAGCGTCGGGGTCCAGCTCTTTGGCTATTGCACGTAACCATAACGCTTCTTGTGCCGTTGAAGATAGCGCCATGTACTCGGCCTCCGTTGTGGATAACGCTACTGTGTGTTGTTTCTTGCTTTGCCAGGATATAGGTCTTCCTTGGAAGAGGAAGATGCTTCCAATAATCGAATGTTTATTGTCGGCGTCGTTCGCCCAATCAGAATCGCTGTAGTCTTCAATTTTTTGATTAGCTTTAATGTTGAAGACTAGTTTCGTGGAGAGAGTTTCCTTCAGGTACCTAAATATTCATTTCACCGCTGCCCAATGTAATCTCCTTGGATCTTGACAGAATCGGCTAGCTAGGCCTACCGCGTATGCGATATCTGGCCTTGTTCCTTGGCTGGCATAGAGTAAGCTACCTATAGCTTCTCTATATGGAATTTTTCTCATCTCATTCGTCTCTGCATCAGCTGATGTCTGATGCAGAGGCGAATGAGACATGGTCTTCTTTGGTTAATTTTTGGTTTGGATCGAATGGCTTCGGCACAGATTTGCAGTATGCCATTCCGAATTTTTCCAACATCCCTGGAATGTAAGTCTCCTAGTCGATGTATATTTCGTTCATTTCCTCGTTCCTTGTGATACGGACACCCAAGAGGTATCGTGCCTCGCCGAGGTCAGTCATCTGAAATTTTGCAAACAGTTCACACTTCAGTTGTTTCATCGTTGCACCATTATTTGCCAAGATGAACATATCATCGACATATATCCCTAGAATTAAATTCGACTCCTTGGTTTTTCGATAATATATACAGGGATCTGCTTTAGATTGTCTCAACTCCATCTCCTTGAGTGTTCCCTTTAGTTTCTTATTCCAGGCTCTTCCGCTCTGTTTGAGCCTATACATTGCTTTCCGCAAGCGCCATATCTTCTTCTCTTCGTTCGCTTTGATGAGTTCTTTTGGTGGTCTAACGTAAATCTCCTCTTCTAATTCTTCATGCAAGTAAGCAGTAGTGACGTCCATCTGGTCCATCTTCAACCCGTACTTTACAGCTAGGGCGCATTCCTATGCGGAATCTCACAGAAGCATACCTGATCACCGGTGAATAGGTTTCTTGGAAATCTATTCCTTCTTTTTGGCTACAACCTTTCACGACGAGTCGAGCTTTATGTCTTTCAACCTTCTCGGACAAGTCTTTGGGACCTGTGCCATTGCTTTGCATCCAAAAACCTTCAAGTTCCTTAAATCCGGTATCTGTCCGGTCCACATTTCTTCTGGAATTTTCTCGTCAATTCCGCTGACCGAAGATCTGTTGATTAGGCAAACACCCGTTGCTACCGCCTCTGCTCAGTATTTCTTTGGTAATTCTGCATCGAAGAGCATACTCTTCGCTCTCTCGACGATGGTACGGTTGATCCTTTCTGCTAAACCGTTTTACTCTGGCGTATATGGGACGGTTCATTGGTGTCTAATTCCAAATTTCTTCAGAATCTCCTCAAGTTCTCGATTCACTAACTCACCTCCGTTGTCAACTCGGATGGATTTGATCTCTTTTGTGGTCTGTTTTTTCACAAACGTTCTGAAATTCACGATGACGTCTCTGGCTTGGCCTTTTTCTGTTAAAAAATAGACAAAAACATTACGACTGAAATCACCGATCAAAGTTATGAAATACCTCGTCCCTCCAATGGATGCACTCTCCATAGGTCCACATAAATCTGAATGGATTACTTCGAGTATTTCTTTCGCACGTTTTCTTCCTTTGGAAACGGTTTCTTTGCAATCTTACCCTTGATGCATGGAATGCAAGGCTTTTCCTCAATATTACTTAGCTTTATTCCTGTCACCGTATCATTACTAAATTTTGATACGCCTTGATAATTAAAGTGGCCAAGTCTTCTGTGTCAAAGTTCTGCCGTCGATCGCTCTGCCGCAAAGAAGGCCCTGTCCGCTACGACGTCGAGCTTGTATATTCTAACTTCTAGCGACATCGTGCCTAGGTTATTTCACTCTTCGTCACGAATCTCGTTGATTTTTGGAGATAAAAGTACAGATAAACCCTTTTTAACCATTCGACTTATTGACAGCAGGTTAACTGAGCTTTCTGCTACATGGAGCACGTCGCGCGCTGTAATCTCTTGTACACCGTTACTCGTTGGAACCACCAGGCTCATGTCCCCTGTTGACCTTGCCGACATACCTTATTTGTTCGCCATAGTAACTGTCGCTACTGAGCATTTCCTTTGATTTCTCAATCCCTCATCCACCGCCGAAATATGGTTTGACGCACACGAGTCGACATACCAGTTTCCACCGTTCGTTCCCGTTGACGATAGGAAAGCCCAATACGCTTTACTTTGTGTTGGTACTGTCTTCTTTTCAATTTGTTCGCTTGTATTTGGTTGTTCGGTTAGCTTTACTTTACATTTACTCGCAAATTCTCCTGTGCGTTTGCATCGAAAGCACCGTACAGTCTTTGATTTCGTTTTCGTCCCGCCTGTGTACAATGCTGTGTCGCTGCTCGCGCACTTTACGCTTTTTGTTCCCTTGACGTCTTGTAGCAACTTTGTCTTTATCGAGTCTGTGAATATCGCTGTCCTAGAATTTTCCAGGTCTATAATCATGGGGCGGTATTCGTCCGGTAGTCCTGCCAGAAACAGCGTTCCTATCCACTCGTCTGATACCTTGAACCCTTCGCCATTAAGTTTTTGAACAGTTGCTGTTGTAATGTTTACATATTCCTCAACATCTTTGCATTTTTGTAGTTGCTAAGGTCCTCAAGAGGCTGACCTTCCGCGTCAATCCCGAGTCTTCGAAAGTAGTTTGTAATTTTTCCATACCTCTTTTGCGGTGGCACACTCCTGAATGTGTGTTTAGTTTATAGGGTCTACTGATAAGATGAGCTTTAACTTAGCCTTTGTTGCCCTTTTTTCATCAGCTAGGTACTCTTCAGTTCCCAGTACGTACCCCCACAGATTGCCATGTTCCAGCCACGCTTGCATCGCAAATTTCCATGTTGCATTACTTGATTTGAGGTCGACATCCTTGACGGTAACGAAGTTCCCCCTTTTTCACAGCGAATAATGAATCATTCCATGAGAATAATAAAATTCTCCTTTTTTTTTACACGTATCTCACACGTTACGCGGCACGAACAAGAAATCGCCCTTTTGAGGTTAGATCTCCCATGCCTTGTGTTCTAGTCTCAACACACACTGATATCATAAAAGTAAAAAAATATTGACGCTGTCCTTCGCACGCTACATTTTTCTTTATGTTCTTTTTATTTAATTTTCATGTCACTTGGGCCCATAACCTGATGGAACAGGATTATGCACATGGGATATTAATTAAACAAATTTGTATCGTTCTGTGTTTTTTTTTTTTTCTTGTTTTTTTCCCCTGTGAGACAAGAAGTGTTTATTCAAATCGACAGGAATCGATACATTGAGTCGATACATCCATCAAGATAGCTGAAGCTGGCTTTGACTATAAAAGGGGCGGGAATTTATTTTTTGTTCAAATTGAGTTTACAGTTTTTTAACATGACGTCACATGTGTATCATCGTCCTTCTTTTTTATTCTTCTTCTTTTCTACTACTACTCGACAAAAGACGATAATGTTGAAGTTTAAGAAAAAAGAAATTCGTCGATAATCCTTATTAAATCGGCATTTACAGTGGATTTATTTTTCATGTGAATGATTCACACTGGTATAATCGAGCATCAGCATTCACACGAAACGAATATTCAACTTCATTAAAATGAATTTGAACACAAATCCATAAATATATGTATGATGATGTGGATATATATATACATATATATATGAATATATATATATATATATATATATATATATATATATATATGTAAAGAAAGTATACTTTCTTCAGGTAGATTTGCCCCGCCCTTCCTTTGTCCTTTGTTATCTACAAATTCTTTTGTTACCTACAAATCGAGCCGTTAAGATTTGGAAGAGAAACGGGCAGTAAGAAATAGAACATAGATGAGAGAAGTAGCACGAGAGTGTAGTATAAAATTTAACCAGTGTTAATAAACGTAAATTGTCGTTTCTTTATTCACAGAGAAACTTATTTTCGTTTATCCCCTCACCTTATCTATTCGAGATATTATATGTATATGTATGTGTGCTTATATGCACGTGGATATGTATGTGTATTATTGAATGTATGTTTTCGTGCAAAAAGTGAAACAGTTTTGCGGTATTGTTGCTCTTGTATTGGTAGTCTACTTGACGTTTCCAATTATGAAAAAATGAGAAAAATAGACGGCGAAGGATCCGTGAAGTTATATGCGTTCAATGGAAGCTCTCTTTCGACATGTATTATCGATCTTCCATGATATCAATGATGAACAGAATTGCTTTCGGAGGTTGCGTTTATATTCCTCTTTTACATGCCAAACACAAATATTATTTTATAACTTTATTTTCTTCTTTCCAAATGTTTGCAATTAGAAACATTTTACTAATAAATACACACGCACATGTTAAAACATATGTTTTCTTTATAAATTAGTCACTCGTCTCAATTTTCTATCTTATTAAATCGGCATGAATTTTTATAATTAATGATTTACTAAATATTATGATTGACTAAATGTTTAATCAATTTTTATTCAAAAATATAATAAAAATCCTTGGACTTACTTATTATAAGCGATTACTATTAATTATTAAAAAATGAGAACTATGAATTATTAGTAAACTATGAATTATTAAAAAACAAATCATATAACTTCACTTGTAATCCAGAGCGAATACCATCGTGAATGTCTTCTTTTTCATTTTCCTTATTAAAATTCGTGAATATCGATTCTTTACCATTTTCACGAGAGAAAATATATAAGAATAAATTAAAATATTCAAAATGTCTAATAATTATAATTTAAACAAGAAGACCCTATCTTCATCTAATAAATAAATAAAAAAGAATAAAACATTCACGAATAAATCTCTTAAAAAATTTACTCGTGCTCACTCAATATTCTTCTACTAAGTAATTACCTACTAATCTGTCACACTCGTGCTGATTTGGACTTTTCGTTTTCGACATGATTAAGTGATCAGAAGGACTTAAAAATTCATTTACTACTTAAAAAGATCTGCGATGACTCCAAAACACTCGTTCGAGATTTAGATCGAAATTGAGGGTGGATGATTCGTAGCTAATTGAACATGAGATAGATCGATATCGAAGATGAGATCCTCTTCAATAATGAACTGATTCTAATACGCGGTAGTTATTTTTTTAACAAATGATTACTGAAGTTACTTCGCGAAACTCTACTATCTTTTATAATTACAGCTTGTGCGTTTGTTAAAAAAGTAAAAACTTTGCGAACGAATAATGATTCGCATCACTGCATTGCACGCAATCGATGTAAGTTCACTTGTTGTTTAAATTGCAACATACGAACAAACAAACACTGGTTTTATTTCGAGATATTTATATATATTTTAGCGATACAAACACTCGATTACATCATTACTTTACTCGCGTTTGCAATGATGTTCAGAAACAGAAAAATAAAGACTAAGTTATTAATATCATTGTTATTTTTAAGAATTGTACGCATTATTTATCATAAGTTCAATATAAAAATATATTTACTTTAAGTTTTTACTTTGATACTTACACGAAAGACATCCTGAGATAACTCCGATGTTTATTAGCCGAAATTTCAATGAAAAATAACCCAAATGCAAATGTCAAAGTCAATCTAAAGTTTGTTTTTGTATACATTTCAATTAGCTAATGACTGCAACATCAAAATTAAATATAGACAATATATATTAAGATTATATTTAATAAAGACAACGATTTCGAGTATAAAATTTAACTTACCAAAATTTTAAATAAAAGTTATTTTATATTCAATGCATATTCCGAGCAATGAAATGTTTAAGCGAATCTGCTATCGTTTAAATATTTGTCTATTATTCTGTGTCTAAATTAAAGATCATTTATATAACTAGAAAATTATCAAATTTATAAATTATTGGAGCTTATCAACATGAAAAATGAGTATCTCGATATTCTTCAATTTTCTTTAAAACTTACACATTCGATGTTTCATCTGCATCAAGATTATAAGATTTAATGAGTGTATGAAATGTCCGATATAGATTAGAGTAGAATGAACGTGGTCTTCTTTCCTGCAAACAATTTTTGAAATAGCAGTTAAAATATATAAATATTTAATTAAATAAGTGAATTTTTAAAATATTTTCTTACCTCTACATTACTATGAACTAACTGATAAAGTGTTTCAGACATTATCTTCCAAATCATTAAGAGAAATCTTTCCAAGATATCTAGACTAAGATTACTGTGTAATATTATTAAATTTGAATCATGATGCTAAAAAAGTCGATCCATCGCATTATTAATATTGTAGTATCTATTAATTCTGCTTCTTCCATGAGATATCTACAATAGATAGATAGAATATTTTTTATAAACATTTTGAGTGAACCACTTATATATTTTTTTATAAGTGTGAGGCGAAATTTTACTCACTTCCTTATAGCAGGTGCCATTTTGTACGTAACAACTTCTAACAATTCAATAATTTTATTTTTCAAGTCTGCCGCATTAGTAATGATCAGTGATGAGTTTGTTAGGAACGACCGGTCTTTTCTTCAGTCTTGTCTTCTCTTAAAGCATCGACGATACCTTGAAGGCCTATCAATGGACCAATCGATGTTTTGATATAATCAATATTATTAATAGCAAAACACCGAGTATTAGATACACATTACTTTCAATAAGGTTTTCTAAATTTGTTGTAGTTTTTGCTTATGTAGCCATTTTATCAGCATATGCAATAAAATATTTACAAATATCCTGTAACACCATTTTCGTACTCATGTTAATATGATCATGAATATAACAAATGAGAGAAAAAAATTGAAAGATATTAATAACGTACGTCTATAATTTTAGTGGTAAATGTATAAGATCCGTCATCATCGGGCCATGCCAATTATGTCCAGAAAACTTTGATTGGATAAAAAATCGATAATATGTCATTTGTACCGGATGAATATTGCACAGTATTATCAATAGCCTATAATGTATCAAATTCAACAGCTCTATCGACTCGTTTTAAAGCCGTATATACTGCAATATTCAACCAATGTGCTACACCAACTTTAAACTAGTCGTGAAAATTTTTTATTATATTTTCATAAATTTCAATTCTTCGACATAAACTATTTGCCCCGGTCTATAAAACAATTAATTATTTTTAAAAAGATATGTTAAATGATCATTAAAATAATTTATTGCTTTTAAATCTTACATAATTAATCGCTGAAACGAAATAGAATTCGTACAACAAAGTTGTACCAAAAGTTAATTGAGAATCATTATTACTACTGACTTCTATATGTTTTAATCATACACACATATATTCCACAGCATCAATATTATTTAGGCTTATTTTTTTCATACATAATATGCAATGTTCTTATACAAAGGAAATTAATTTATCTAAAAATGAAATGTTTACATAAGCGAATAAAGAACATAAAATAAATTTCAATAATAATGATATACTTTTGTATATAACCTACTTAAAGAACAGTTTGTCTTAACAATCTATAGATCTTCGTAA
Organism: Vespa velutina; assembly: GCF_912470025.1. Lineage (NCBI taxonomy): Eukaryota > Metazoa > Arthropoda > Insecta > Hymenoptera > Vespidae > Vespa > Vespa velutina. Next base: position 1,446,351 of record NC_062193.1, on the reverse strand, counting down.
ATCTGCTCCGATTAATTGGATTATCTTAATTTGATATCAGAATGCATCAAATTCGTCCGATGTAGTCTCTAGTCTAATATTACTTGCTATGTGCTCAAACCTTTTAATATAACAATATATGATCACCAATAATTAATATAAATTATATTTGAAAAAGTATATACAAACAAAAAGTATTGTATAGACTTACCATACGACACTACATTTTATAACTGTGTTCCCTAAATTTCGAATAATATCCAATTTCATACCATCTATTTCTGGAAAGCAAAGATATATCTTTGTAAGGAATAGATCATAATCTTCAAAAATTTTGAGAGTAACAATATACGATAATATCCTATAATTAAGTAAATTAATACAATTATTGTACTTTTGAAAAAGTTATAATGCTGTGATCGAGAAAGATAGATCCTAAAATGACTGATAACTGTATTATGGCATTCTTGTCTTTAAAAATTAATCTTATTTTCCATATATTATTAAAACAAGAATAAAATGGTTTCCTTGTAGCATCGAAATAGTTTGGGGTTTCATCTGTAAAAAATAATACATTATCCATTGATTTTAACAAATCAAATATCAATTTATTAAAAACCATAAAATTAAGTAAATAGATCCTAGCACATTCAATCCATTGTGCTAAAGCACTGTTTCTAGCTAAGAGATAACGATGTGCATTAAGTTTGAGGATCAAAGTTTCCATAGGACTTGACATAAAAGCCAATTTTCTTCTTTTTCTTCTTCATTCAATGGGTCCTGCTAGGGACCACGTGCCAATTTCAATTCTTCGCACTTAGCTGTTTTCTCTTCCGTTCCCTCCAATATTCCTTCATCTTTTCACTATGCTGTTTCTTTCTGTCCTCAGACCACTTCGCACCAGGTTTCTTCTTCAATATTCCTTGGAATCCTTCCATGCTTAATACCCTCTTTCTAAAAATCTCTCTGTCTTTAGTTTCTTCCTCACTTATATTATTTCTTTCTAGATCTTTCTTTACCTCTTGAATCCAGCTAGTTATTGCCTTTTTCTCCCAAAAGTACATGAGTATCCCTTTGTTAGTCTGGAATCATCCATTCTGTAAATATGGCCAAAAAATTGTAGTCTTCTTTTCCTTATCGTTTCTGTTATGTCTTTTATGTTCCTGTATATTTCATTATTAGATCTTAATTTCTATACTTCTGTTGTTTTCACTGGGCCTAAAATTTTCCTCATGATTCTTCTTTCTAATACTTCTAGTTTATCTAATCTATAATTTAGTACCAAGCATTCACTCGCGTATAAGCATTCCGGTTTCACTACTGTAGTGTAATGGCTTATTTTAAGATTTTTAGACACTTTTTGTTATAAAAATTCTTAGTGATACCATACGCTCTTTCCATCTTGCGTACCCTTTCTTCTACTGCAGATTTTTCTAAACCATTTTCTTGAATTATTTCTCCCAGGTATTTGAATTTCTTTACTTTTTCCAATGGACCAATATCTGTAGTTAAACATTTTGGAGCGTTCTTGATATTTGTAATAAATTTAGTTTTTTCTACGGAGATTTTTAAACCTGCTTTGTTAGCTATTTCTTCCAAGAGATTGATTTGTGTTGTTGCACGTTTTAGGTTGTCTGACACTATAGCAAAGTCGTCTGCAAGTGCTAGGCAATTTGTTTCAATGCCTTTGTTTTTTCTCCCAAAAGTTACTGGCGAAATGTTTTGTTCTTTCGGCTTTATCTTCCAAATTCTGACAATTTTTTCTAGAACACAGTTGAATAGAAGAGGTGATAAACCATCACCTTATCTTACACCTGTATTTATCTCAATAGGTTTATATATCTCACCCATAAATTTTACTTTTGAAATCGTGTCAGCGAGTGTTTCACGTATTAAGTTTGCCAATTTATTTTTAACTCCAAATTCACGTATTGTTTTATCTATAGTTTCTCTATCAATCGAGTTAAATGCCTTTTTAAAATCTATAAAAGTTACAACTATTTCCTTTGAATTCAGTATCCTATGGCGAATTATGGATTTTCACTAATATTTTTATGGAAATTAGATACAGATAATTATTAAAAAATATTTTCATCCGGCCCAGAAATTGTAGTTGATGAGACTACGGTTTTTTGGAGGGGAAGGCTCCTATTCAGGCAGTACATAGCGATGAAGTCGCGCAAATATGGCATAAAAATGTTCAAATTGTGTTCTACAGAAGGTTATATGGGGCCCACTAAAATATATGCTGAACGAGATACAAGTGAGATCAAGCAAATCGACATAGCCGAAGACGTTTGCATCGAACTCATAAACAAGTTATTGAATGAAGGGCGTATCTTGTTTATGAATAATTTTTATACAAGATACGAATTAGCAGTAAAATTATTAAATTTTAAAACCTCATATTATTGGAATGATATACCACATTAGGTCACATTAGGAAATTTATGCAAAAATATGTTATGCTTCACTCATTGAAAAGAGATGAAATGATACCAGGGAAAAATGATAATGGTATTGTAATGCTGAAATGGAGAAATGTCCGTAATGTCAGATTATTATTAATTACGATCATCGAAACATGCACCTATTATGGTGCACCTATATTACATGCACCAATTTCAGCTTCTTCCACTCATCGCGGTCGTTCTTCGAAAATAGAACCATTAGCTGTCATAGTTTACAATAATGGAAAGTCTGGTATCGACAGGAGCAATCAGATGGAATCATATGTTACAAAAATTCGGAAAGCTATAAAATGGTATCCCAAACTGGCAATTTACTTCCTAATAGGAATTTCTGTAGTAAATGCATATATTGTTTATCAAAAATCAACAAGCCAAAATTACAGATAAGAAAATTTTAAGAAGTTATAGTTTGAGAGTAGTTGGAACCGGAAAATGCAAGGCTCTAAACAACAAAAAAGGAAATGAAAAGTATATAAAACAACAAAACCCTGTATAATTTTTTTTATATAGTTTTGTTGTTTTATATACTTTTCATTTCCTTCTGCTAATTCCGTTAAATACTTGTGTTACAAATAAAATTATTATAAATTTATAATACAAAAATAATAAGTGATAACTAATTAGTGATATATTATGACTCTTAGGAAAAAGTACTGTGAACAGCAACGCACAAATGTGCGTCAATACGAACAGTAGTAGTCATGGTAACTCGTCAGAACAAGTCTCGCGTTCCTCTATTTCTTTTTCTCTATTTTCCTCTTTTTGATTTTCTACGTTCGATATTCTTTGCTGATTTGGTCCGAACGACTTTCTAAAAAAGTTAATACTCTGAGATAATTGCTGTTGATTCACCTAAGTGAAACAATTCTTTGTAGCCATGAAAATTAAATCCTGTTTATTAGAAATAAGGAGATTCTGATGTAATATGAATTGAAAGGAAAGAAAGGAAATTAAAGAAGATAATGTTTTTCCTTTGAAAGTATAGTGACCAGAAGTAACTAAATAAAATACGCCTTGTGTATGTATATTTTATAAATACTTTCGACATAGTTTAAAATACTAATGAAATCAACGAATGATCTACATTTAAGATATCTGATATTTGTATCGAATGTATTTCTAGTTAGATTTTTATTTTCTCTAGCGTGACAAAGTTATTGAAATTATTATCAGAATATGACACTTATTCCTACTCGTCGCTATTAATATCCGTAACAATATCTGTATTTTCTGTATTTATGTCATCTATTTCAGGTACTTTCTTATTTGTTACTTTTATTTTCTTCTTTGATTTTTTATTAGATTTCTACATAGATATATCCTCTACTTTCTCTTCTATTATTTTTATTTGAAACTTAAAGTTACTTTTTTTTTTGCTAACTGTATCTTCTTTATTTGACTTCTTACTTTCAGGTTTCTTTAAACTTGGCAAATTTCACTAATTTCATCAGTTTTTGTTAAATATTTTAGTTTCTGAGCTTGATAGATCTTAATCCAGAAATTATAAAATTTTGTTAAAGCTGTATACTGAATTTTCATTCTTTTTTATCAATTTTCGATTTCTATCATATTCTTCAAATCCAATATCTCCTTGGCTCTTTCACTTTCTATATATTTTGAATTTTCTTCTATTTTTTCTAACAATTCCTTTACTTTTTTACAATAATTTGTGACATGACAATTTTTTAAAAATGCTTTCAACTGTAATTAAAATATTTATAAGTTGGACAACATATTATATATTTTAAATAATAAAATAATATGCTATACTTATTTGTATTATACAAGGAACGCATAAACCGGAAAAACATATTAAATGCCTGTCCTTTGCAGCATTTTATAATATTAATCGATAAATAGCATCAATTATATTATATTTAAAAATTTATATTTGTTCCTTGAATATAAAAGGGACCGATAAAATTTTGAGGTTATATTTGATATCGGCTCTGCCAGATTATTCAGCAGCTTACGATAAACAAAACCCATATTTTAAATGCTAAGATGTACATAATTATCTATAGTTGTCATACTTAAGTTCACAGATAAGATCCAGGTCGAAAAATTTAGAAAATGATAAAAAATTTGTACACCGGTTAAATGACCAGGTATGGTAAGAAACATAGGTGATGAATGTTTCTTAGAAGAAACAAAGAAAAACAAAGGTGAGAAATTAATTAATCAGAGAATCTAAGAATTTAGAGATTGTTAATGATGACCGAAAAAAATAATATAAGTGAAAAATTTATAATTAAACTTAAAAAAAGGTCAAATGACTGGGTTCGGTACGTTTAGTGTTGTCGCTTCTTTACGTTCCGATGTCCGACAGTCGGATTTTTGGGCCCGGCGAGAAACTCAACCAAATTGCATCGGGCGACGAATGTGTTAAGCAGGTGAACGCATCAACTGCCCATCTCTCCTACCATTGAATCGTAGTGCGTTCTCGCTCCGCTCTTGACGCCTCAGCTTGATCGTATTGGGCACTCCTCTTGTAGATTTCTTGCAAATCGATAGTAATCTAGAAGGCCATCGCTTCTTAGCAATCCTCAACGCCCCTATTCTTTGCACTCTCGACAAGCCCTTTTGGAACTTCGTGCGCAGTGCCTCGGCTTACACCTCGGCCCCGTATAGTAAGATCGAATGCATCGTCGCCATGAGGAGCCTTCTCACAAAGTCGTCGCCAGAGGGCCTGACGCCTCAGGCCCTCAACGTTTTTCATTAACTTGCATATCTCGTCAGTTTTCTTTGTGGTTTTTCTCACTGCTTGCTGTAGATGTGGCCAGAATGTTAACTTCGTGTCTAGCACAACACCCAAGTATTTCTCCGACCTCTTCGCGGTAACTTCTTCGGAGTTCATCGTCACGTTTATGATGGTGGGTATTCGCTATCTCGTCAGAACGACAATTTCTGTCTTCGACAGTGCGAGACTTAGATCCACTGCTCGACCTACCTCATTACTTGATTCAGTACTAACTGAGTCAGATCAGTATTGCAAGCAGTGACATCATCGGCGTAGGTATCTATCGAGGTAGGTATCGGGTGGCATCTCCAGGCACAGGAGACCGTCGTACAGCACGTAATCAGGGCCTAGAATGGAGATCTATGCAACGCCTGCCATAATCTTCCGCGTTCTCTATCCCTCCAGTTAATCGTACAGTAAGACTCAATTCTTTAGATAATCCCGAATAACGCAGAAGTGGTATTTCGGGATTTTAAATTTCATTTCATAGGTCACCAATATATCGATCCATCTCGTCGAATTAAAAGCGTTCTTCACGTCGAGAATAACTACGATGACCACTGGGCTTCGATTTCAAATTTTATAGTTTCGATCATCTTCGCGGTCTCTCTAGGATCGTTCCTCAATGAATGTGTTGGAAATAATGGATTTATTAACTTATTATGAATTTATTAATTTCTCCATTATTTTTACCTTCTAGATTATCCCGTATCATACTGATTCGCGTCCACCTTGCCATACAATTTTCTCCAGCATCGGTGCTTGTTATGCTTGATCGCGTCTTACAAAACTTTCCTCGTAGCCTCGAACCACTTTTGTAGGAAGAGCCCGCTGGGCACTGTGCCTGCCCCGAAGGCAAGCCTTTTTCAGTTCGTATACCTCCACGGTCCATTAATATACCACAGGATATTGTCGCAGCGTTTAAGTGATGGCATGGCTGCGTCGCCATGCCTCTTTCAATAAGCTTCATTCTGTGCTTGACGATAGAATTTGTCAGCTCTCTCTCTCTCTCTCTGACGTCAGGCTCCACGTCACGTTCGAGGAAGGATTTTGGTGTCGTCTTTAGTACCGCAGCAAGCCTCGCGATGTCCATCTTGCTAGTATTCCAACGTCTGGTTGTTGAATTGCGCGCTATTCTTGTCTGGGCATCAAAGATACGGAAAGTTATATATTGATGGTCATTCCCTGTGTAATCCTCCAGTACTCTCCAGTTTTGTATTTTTTTCGCAACTTTCTCTGTTCCCATGGTGATGTCCGGAATGAAGCCTGGTCTCCTGTAGGTTAGCCGGTATTTAACACTTGAAGGTCTAGCCTTGCAGCAGTCTCCATTAGCACGTTCTGGTATGGCTCGCTTTCGTTTTCTCACATAGTAAGTACTGGGAAGGATTTGAGCATGCTGCGAATTTATGACCCGATATCCCACACTTTCAACAGAATACACTTCTGTTCCTCCATTTGCAATTGCAGTCCTTCCTCATATTACCATACTCGAGACGCCGATGAAAACAGGGAACGACGACTCTAAGCCTGAGTCAGCAATTGATCCAGCTGATTTTGACCTTCTCTTTCTTTAATAGGGTCGCTGCTATCGTTTCATCTTCGACGATCGCCATTTTTTGATCCCGGGACTTTGGTGCGAGCACTGAGATCATTTTTCCGGGATTGGGGACTACCCTTTTGAGAACTATCTCGATTTCTTCTCTGGTGGTAAAGCAATCAAGATCTCTAATCTCTAGGCTCACTTTGGTGATAGCTTGCGAATAATTCTTGTCCAGTACTTTTTCAATCGTAGCTCAGAAAGCACTTCTGTTTTGGGGGTTGCGATCAAGTTCTATTAGAACACTTTCCTTGCGAGTTTTACGGATTGTTTTGATCTCTGTCCCGTTTTCTTCAGAATCTATGGATATACCCAATGTTTCAACGATTTGTGCATAGGTGCATCATTCGTGCGGCTTAATGAGGACAGCATTGTTTCTACTTTTCGGTGGCTGTCGTCTCTTCTTACCCAACTTCTTCATATCCTTCCTCTCCTCTTCCTTGGGCGCGACAGTCTTATTGCTTGGGATGCGCTCTCTATCTGTGGGCGAGACTCTTGGGCTCAGAGCTTATACGACAGAGCTCCAGGTCACAGGCCTGCCTTGTTCCTTCAGGTGCTTTTGTGGCGCTTTAGGTGTCTGGTTCGGGCTGTTGCTATTGAGGATAGTAACAGCGTCTCTATCTCCCTTTTTTTGGGAGATTACAGTAATAATTGGGAGATTACAGTAATAATTGGGAGATTACAGTAATCTTTATTTCCTTCTTTGCACCTCCAGAGCAGACTTTTCTTTCCAGTTGCTCCAAGAGTGCTGCATAGAGGCAATAGCTGCCTCTAGTATGCACAGGTTATCCTTGACATCCATACTGATGTTCTTTTGTCTCCCAATGTCTTTGCGCATTGCCGCGAGTGTATCTTCGATAACGCCTAACTGTGTGTCCATATCGCTCTGTTTATTGTCATCCTGCTGGCTATTCTCGGCGCCAATGCTGCATACATTAGAGATACAATGTTGAATCTCCGTAGTTGATGGAGTATTGTCTTATTGCCAATAGCTCTTTTTCAATTCCCCATCTTGTATTAGTATTTTCCTTGAAGCAGGGAAACCGAATTGACAACACTAATTTTGAACAAGAAGAGCACGCTGTTTTCTTTTACATATTTTTTCGAATATTGAAGCAATTAATCATTTCCGATGTTAGTTATTCCATTTGTTTGTCTTCGAGTTTCGTGCTCGATATTTAAGTGGTTTTCTTTCTTCAATGATTCTACAAATTGGTTTTTAGTATACATTAAGTTCTCATCTCATAAATGTTCAAGAATAATGTGATGTCTGGACTATAATCACCCTTAATGGTTTGAATATGAAACTGAAATTTGTTCTGAATTATGAACTCGGCTTTTTTTATTTACATATTGTAGGGTAAAGTTGGCCGTATCTTTATTTGGCAGTTTTTAATTTATTTCACGATGCAGGAATTCATACTAGTAACAGCTTCTTTTGCTATAAATTTAGCAACATAGGAATTATGCAATTTAATCACATTATTATCAACATCATATTAGGTTGGTGCGTATGAAATGTCGGATTTTCTTTAAATGTGAACGTTTGTCTCCCTGTTTTTGTTATATTTTTGTTTTTGACATAACCTGGTTTATAGTTGTATTGTCCATTGCCAGAGTCACATTTTAGCAAAGAAAATTTTCTCAAAAGTGTTCCCTTTTGTTATTTGTTTTGAATTTTGCACCGATATGAATTCAACCGATATTCGTGTAATTTTCTTATATGAGTATAAACTTGGTAATAATGCTGCAAAAGCTGCATGCAATATAAATCAGGCGTTTAGGAAGAATACTGTGAACAATCGAAAAGTGCAGCGTTGGTTTGAAAAATTTCGGTCTGGTGATTTTTCCCTGCAAAATGAACCGCGTGGAAGACCCGAAACGTCTATGAAAAATGATGCTCTGAAAGCCTTGGTGGAAACGAATCCAACTGTTTCTTGAAGGGAACTTGCTGCCAGAATGGAAGTTGACCATACAACAATATTGCGACATCTTTCTGAAATTGGCAAGGTGAAAAAAATGGATAAGTGGATACCGCACGAACTAACCGAGCGAAATAAGCTGGATCGCTTGAACGTATGCTCATCATTGCTAACTCGATTTAATCGAGATCCATTTTTCGATCGGATCATTACTTGTGATGAAAAATCTTTACGACAATAAAAAAAGGTGTGCTCGGTGGCTTGATAGGGATGAGGCTTGTGCTCATAATCCACGGCCATCACTTCATCCACAGAAAATTTTAATCACAGTTTGGTGGAATGTGACTGGAGTAATACACTACTCATTCCTTCGAACTGGAATGACAATTACAGCCGAAAAGTATTGCCAGTACATTGAAGAAATGCATGAAAAATTGAAAATTATACGCCCATCACTTGTTAATCGGCATGGCCCAATACTTTTCCACGACAACGCTCGGCCGCATATATCGTACAAAACAATTGCGAAATTACATGAATTAAAATATGAAATTTTGCAGCACCCACTCTATTCACCGGATCTTTCGCCAACCAACTTTCATTTATTTAAACATTTAGAACTGTTTTTACGGGCTAAACAGTACGACAATTAAGACAGTCTGAAAAATGCCATATCAGAGTTCATTGATTCTAAAGATCAGAATTTTTTCAAGACAGGCATCTATGCATTAAAATCTCGTTGGGAAAAGTGTATTGAAGTAAATGGAGCATATTTTGATTAAATAAACAGCTTTTGGAAAAAGATATGCAGTTTAATAATCACTTAAGAATCCGATATTTCATTCGCACCAACCTAATATATCAAACTGGACGTTTTAACTAAAACACGATGGACTACTGATTCTATTTCATGAAAAATGAAATGAAATGAAAACCAGAGGTTTGCATGCTCTATACATGATTAGTCTTGCCAAGTTTTGCTTCATTACTGCAGCTTTTACATTTTTCATGATGGCCGAAAAGATGGTATGGCATGTTATAAATATTTTTTTACAATTCTGCCACGTTGCTATATAGAGTCTGATTTTTTTACCCCTTACGATGTTTAATAGCTGTCGTAACAAGAGTTCGCTATTCCGTAATTTTTATTTAAACAGTCTGCAAATGGCGACTATAATTTCGTAATACATAATTGCAGCTTTTTATTTTTTCTATTAACAATTATGGCCACTACGGCAATGCATTTATAAGCTTTCAGTACTGCCGTCCCTATCCCCGATCAGTCTGGTATATTTAAAATATTGACACTACAACGAAAAGTGTCTTGTTCCATTTGCCTCGTCGGTCTCTAAACATTTTTGAAACATTGATGATCATGAAAATCTACTTATGTATGATTTACTCAATTATAGAAACATTTATTCCGAATTTCAATATATAAAATATTTTTAGTTACAAAATCGACGATAGTGACAATAATCAATGTCATATTGACTTACTGTATCCTTTGGTCCATGATCCATCAGCGACAATGATGACATAAGGAAAACCGTTCAACGTCTTCTTCTAAATGAGTAGTCTACGCCTCGTTTCCTGCAGATTCAAACATTAGTCTGTATGACATATCATAGAAAGCTTCAGATATAATAGCATAGTATTTTATTCATGTATTACTTTCAAAGTATAATGTATTTATTGCGATACAATGTTTTTCTAATTGCGAATGTCCGTCATTTGTAAATTGACTTACTATAAGACTAGTAAGTTTACTAAAAGTGACGCTTTAAATGATTGTAATTAAAAAATTTTATAAAATGGAATGAAAACAAATGCATTAGATAAATTTAAATGAATTCGTTATACGATCATAAAATAGGAAGACAAGGATCAACTATAATGGACAGAAAGCAAACAAGCGTTTCATATTTGTCATTTTTTGTAGTTATTATTAGATGTATCTATCGATGGATGACTATGTGTCGAAATTATCAAGGACGCAATTTGTTTAGAGTTTGCGCAAAAAACCATCATGTGAGATGACATTTTTTATTTTGTAAGTATAAACAAGGTGAAAGCGATTCATATTTATATATAAAACAAATCGTTAAAATAGAAAGCTATTTAATTATGTATGTAGATAATATCTTAATTGCATCAAAAAATACAAATGAAATTGCACGAGTAGAAAGAAACTTTTAAATTCATTCACTATCTTACAACTTGGAAGTATAAAAAATTAATCAGCTATTCAAGTCATATAGGTTTTAAAATAGTAATTTTTAGATACATCAAGAAAAATACTTAAATCAAATTATAGATATGCACGAAAACACATACTGTATACTGTTACATATGGATCAAGACAACCAACAACCAACAACAGAATAATAAGCAACTTGATCGGAAATTCGATGTATTTGACCATATTTACACATCTTGATATAGAAACGAGCGTTATTATATGAAGTAGAAAATTAAAAAATCTGATAATACTTGATTGAAACAAAGTTAAATGGATTTCTCCTTATCTTATAAAATATAAACTATAATTGGGATATGATGCAAAGAAAGCAGAATTAGTACAATATGCGGACGTAAATTGGGCAATAGAAAAGACTAATAATAAATATTTATTCAAATATCAAGGTAGAAATATTAATTGGGCTTATAAGAAGCAAATTTGCATAATTCTCTCCTCAATTGAAGTAGAGTATATGAGTTTTAGCGAATTTTATGAGAAAGATTATAGCTCAAAAGATTATTGCAATACTTTCAAGAAGATATAAAAGAATTATTGCAATTATATAAAGATAACCAAAGTTGTTCTATTGTGTCCTTTTGTATGTGTACGGAATTTTAAACTTTGTCATTGTTTTTCCTTTAATCAGTAACGTATAATGTAGTTATTATCTAATAGGAAGCAAACTTTTACACTTGGCAAGTTTCATTTGTGGTCAACTAAATCTATCTGAATAAGGAGAATATTAAAAGGAGTCAGTCAGGTGCTCACTAATTAGTTCCAAGTCTGTATTCTGTATTCGGTGGAGTTGGCAATTAAGTCCGTATCCTGAAATCTGTAAAATCAGTAATCAAGTAATAATTCAATATTCTATATTTTATAAAATCGAAAATTAAGTAATAAGCCCGTATTCAATATTTCGTAAGATCAATAATAAGTCTCCTTCTTAATTTCTATGTATTTAGATAAGTCAATTTCACCTCGCTCAACAACATCGCGGAAATGAAAACGAATATCAATATCTCTAGTTTTTTTATATACTTTACTTTAATTTTCTTATATAATTCTTATACCCTAGATTATTCGTGAGCTTAATTGCGGATTGTTTATCCACATACATAGGTATTTTGCTGCATGAAAAACCTAGTTAAGATACGTTGTTTTATTAAGACCACGATATCACGGCACTGATTAATAAAAAAATAAAATACGTTACGTATATATATACATCCTGCATAGTCCGTATCCGTGTAATCTCGCAAATTAAAATTACTCCCACGATCTCGTAATCAATTGTCCCTTTTAAATATTGGAATATTCTTTTAACATGCAAATGTCACGTCTTCGTGTGTAGGTCAACCAAAAACTTTGAAAGACACTTTAAGAAAGAGTAAACCTTATAGACACGTATACATGTACATGTAGAGCGATGTAAATTTATCATTTCTCATTTATTTTTCTTTTATCTTTTCCATAAGAATAATCATTTGCAACAAGTAATTAATAATTAATTTAGAACTATCTATAAGACACGTAGTAATAAATTAATTATATGGGGATAGCGTAAGTCGCTTGTATAGCTACACTGTATAAGCACACATGTATTAACCATACGAATAACATGTAATATCATAAAAAAACTAGTAGTAATATCATCAAGTTTTATCATCATAATTATCTTCAACGGCAAGCAAGAGTCAGCCTTAAGTTCTCGGAAATAGAATCGATGATGCTCAAGTATGTAACGGGTACGGCAGTAAAGAAATAAGAGAACAAAGGGACAAAGGAGTACGTGTCGAGAAACAGATACGCCATGCCTCTCTTACCCTTGGTAAGGGAGCGCGCGCTAGAGCAACATGTGGAGGGACGAAGGATGACAAAAAGTACGTGAAGGAATGCAAATACGTCATGCCTCTTTTATCCTTATAACGGAGAGCGCTCAAGAGCAACACATGTAAAGACAAAGGCGAGCAAGGAAGCACGTGCAGGAATGCAGATGCGTTATGCCTCTTCCACCCTTGGCAAGGGAGCGCACCCAAGAATCACATGTGCAGAGACAAAGCCGACCAAGTAGGTACGTGCAGGAATATCGTGATGCAATGGCTTATCGCCTTTGGCGACAAGAAACGCACGAGAACGACTCGTGCAAGGGGTCGCAGGTGCAAGTGATGCGCATGCACAGTAAGGTGCCTAAAGACTAGACGCTGCAGGCGAGCCCGCAGCAAAATACACACTTCTTCATCAGAAATCGTCGATATAATTTCATCGCAATCTGTCGTTAAGATCAGTTCTTTGCAATTAGTCGTTACGATCAGAACATCTCAGTTAGCTCGTTCAAATTATTCGCGAAGAATTTCTCGTTAAGAAATATTTAAGACCTATATTTCTAATCATGGGTACTAGTTCCATTCATTTCTGTTATTTATTTCCTTGTAAATTTCTATTACTTATTTTGTATCAAATAAATTAAAATTGTAAAAAAGAAAAAGGTATCGAATATCGAGCATTGCTTCGCCCTATTATTCCTCAGCCATCGTTAACAAGAAGGAACCAGTCAAAGATAAGTAGTCGAGTCTGGAGACCACGAAAGAAATATAGTCACGAGGAACGATATTCAGAGCCCCTCTCATCATTTCATCGAATAAGGTAAGTTAAAGTAAATCTTTCTTGGCACAGTTTGACTGCCCTATTGTGAAGAAAATAAAAAAGCCTCGCTCGCGTGTAAGATCCCGAAAAGATTGACCGAAAAAGAGGCGAAAGAGAGGCTGGTGTTATTGGAAAGCTGCAGACACTTCTTTTGTTCTACAGCCATCCTAGACACAACTGTTGATGTCACATGAACCAGTTTTTTTGCGCATAGTTTGATAATAACTGATTCGCTTGTTTAACGATATATTCTATTTCAGGATGTCAGCGTTCTGCGCGCCAAAGAGTAATAAGTTGATTACTACACGATAAGGCACATTGTTCACTATTTCTTTCCGCTCTCTGCATTCTGTGATTGTAATTGTGTTTATATAGCGCAGGTTCGGTAGAAACTTTCATCTAATTTGCATCTTTCGTTCGAAATTTTGCAAGCATTTTTCGAACCTTAACTTGTTTTAATTGTACAGATCTCGTGGTCGATCTTAATTTCAATGCCGATAAATTGTTTTATATTTCCAGTTGTTATTTTTAAATTAAACTTTAAATTTTCTAGCACCCGTGCAATTGTTATTTCTGATTGTGATATTAAAATATTGTCGCCTACATAGAGTTCTAAAATAACGACGGACTCATTTATTTTTCCCAAAAGTATGCAATTTGTTTGACGAAAATTAAAAATTTTTTAGCAATTCTCAAATTGCGTACTGCTAAAGCTCAGGGATTGTTTAAAACCGTATACGTATCGTCTCACGTATCGTCGATAATCGAAGATTATCACGTTTAGAACAATTTAGAACATTATGTCATGAAGGAGATTTGAATAACAAATTAATAACTTTAATTTTGCTGATAATATAACTATTGCCCATAAGGATCGATTTAGAAAAATACCTCCATTTTTATACACACAATAAAAAATTCATGTTGGCGCCACAAGCATTCATATAAAATTAGCGTGGCATTCAACGTGTTAATATTATAAACTCACTTGCAGCCGAAAATTCTTTGCTGTTCTGGATCTCTTCAGTGTCCAAGTCTTATTTTCATTAATTTCTTGATGAAATGTTATTTACTTTAATGGCTGAATTTACAGCAGAAACATAATCGGTATTCACTGTAGCGATATGAGCTTCGTAATATGCTGCGATTATGTAAAATTCTTTCTCCCAAAGTCCCATCACTCGGCGTCCTCTTCAAAATGATTTTCGACCTGTGACTGTTGTGATGATTTTTCTTTAACGTTTGAAAAGTCAGAGTTTTCCAAGTGCAACTGGATCCACGTTTCCCTTTCGGATGTGTCCGCAGTGGGCTCTGTCGATTTTTTGTTAAAAACCACGTTATAGTTTATAAAAATTTTCCAATTCACAGCATTTCACAGACAATAATTCGTTGATTCTCTCTCGTAGCCGGCGAAAGTCATTTTTTCACTCTTCGAATCAAATTTTTTTTTCCTTTTCAGTTCAATGCATGTTTATATGCATTGCACTCAAACACACACATATGTTTAATTTCCAACTTTCGTTCGAACCACTATTAGTATAACGTCATATCAGCTGATTACTTCAGTACATCTATTGTAATAATCAGCTATACCAAAATTTGATATAAATTAATGAAACGTCTATAGTTGCGTCTTGGATGGCTGTAGGGCTACTGAAGTGCTTGCAGTTTCCCAATTACACCAGCATAGCCACGCGCCTCTTTTTGGGTCAACCTTTTTGGAATTTTACGCGGAAATGAGGCTCTTTTATTTTCTTCATAATTACTCTTCACAATTACTGGAGCAATTATACTGCACCAGGAAAGATCCACTTCAAATTTATCTTATCTGATGATATGATGAGAGGGGTTATGAATATAGTCCTCGATTTGATTTTCCCTTCGTGGGCTTCAGATTCGGCTAGAGACTCTTGACTGCTTCCCTCTTTTTATTGATAACTGAGGAATAATAGGGCGGATAAGATGTTCGATATTCAACACTTTATCTTTCAAACTATTACGATTTATTCAGTGTAAAATAGGTGATAAAATTAACAAAGAGAGATGAATGAACAACAAAATGAAACTAATAATTATGATTATAAAATAAATATAAATTTGAGTAGATTATTTAAGTATTTCTTTGCGTATAATTGTTCGCGAATGAATTGAACGAAATTATCAATAAGACTGAATTGACTGCAACGACTAACTAAAACGAACTGTTGTTTGAATCGTCGTCCCCATGACTAGGGTGGAGAGAGATGTTGGAATTACTGCTCGATACGTATCTAATGGCGCCGAAATTCCTACTGGCGCTTCTTCTCTCAAATTTTTTATTTGTTCGCTCATGTCCGGCATACTAGAATATGAGTATTCGTCGGAGGATGCCTCATTCGACAGACGAACGGGTAGAACCTAGTTAGCTTCAGAAGGATTCCTAGATAGTGCTTCCGCATTTGCGTTAGTAGTTCCTGTTTTATAAATGATTTTGAAGCTATACTCAGCTAGTTTTAAAGCCTATTTTGTTAGCCGAGATGTTGGATCTTTAACTGATCTTAACCACACTAAGTGTTTATGGCCGGTTATTAAGTTAAATTCTCATCCATTAAGATACGGACGGAAATAATGTATTGCGTAGACTACAGCTAATAGCTCTCTTTCGATTATTGAATAGTTTCTTTCAGCCTGATTCAACAATCTTGAGCAATACGAGATTGGAAGGTCTTTGCCGATAGGGCCCTGATTCAATATGGCGTCGATTGTACATCCCAACGCATCCGTAGTTACATTGAACTCTTTTGTATACTCAGGATACTGCAAAATGGGTTTTCGACATAATGCGTCCCGAAGAGAGATGAATGCGTTATACTGTACTTGGTTCCACACGAAAGTTATCTCCTTTTTTAACAGCTCGGTAAGTGGTTTCGGTAATTTGGAAAAAGCTGGGATAAATCTTCGATAGAATCCAGCAAGGTCTAAAAACTGATGAATATTCTTAATGTTTCGCGGTCGCGGGAATAATTTGACCGCTTCACGTTTTTTGGGGTCTGGCTTGACTCCACCTTCCTCGATTACATGGCCTAAATACATAACCTCTCGTTTTAGAAATTCGCATTTATCCGGCGGTAATTTTAAGTTGACTATTTTGAACCGCTCTATTAATTTCCTGAATTTAATTTCGTATTCTCGAAACGATCTTCCGTACAGGACCACATCATCCAGGTAAACAAACACTTCCTCGCCTTTGAGACTTGTTAAGGCATGGCCCATAAAGCGTTGGAATGTTCCTGGGTCCTTCTTGAGGCCGAATGGCATACGAATAAATTCGTAATGTCCATGTGGCGTCGAGAATGCCGTCTTTTGCCTTTCTCTTAGATGTACTTTGATTTGATGAAATCCTTATTCGAGGTCGAAAATCGAGAAATATTTTATAGATTTTAACTGATCTAAAATTTCTGTTATATTAGATAGTGGGTACGCATACCCTACCGTTTTCTCGTTTAACCCTCTATAATCTATTACATCGCCACTTTGGGTTTCCCTTTGAAGCTGCTTTCTTAGAAACTATCCAGATGTGTGAATTATACGGCGAGACTGATGGCTGGATTATTTCATCTGCCAGGAGTTCTTTTGTTTGTTTATTGATTTCTTCTTTGTGCACACAACTACGAAAATGCAAAGATGTTGAGGAATATGTAAACATTACAACAGCAACTGTTCAAAAACTTAAGGGCGAAGGGTTCAAGGTATCAGACGAGTGGATAGGAACGCTGTTTCTGGCAGGACTACCAGACGAATACCGCCCCATGATTATAGGTCTGGAAAATTCTAGGACAGCGATATTCACAGACTCGATAAAGACAAAGTTGCTACAAGACGTCAAGGGAACAAAAAGCGTAAAGTGCGCGAGCAGCGACACAGCATTGTACACAGGCGGGACGAAAACGAAATCAAAGACTGTACGGTGCTTTCGATGCAAACGCACAGGACAATTTGCGAGTAAATGTAAAGTAAAGCTAACCGAACAACCAAATACAAGCGAACAAATTGAAAAGAAGACAGTACCAACACAAAGTAAAGCGTATTGGGCTTTCCTATCGTCAACGGGAACGAACGGTGGAAACTGGTATGTCGACTCGTGTGCGTCAAACCATATTTCGGCGGTGGATGAGGGATTGAGAAATCAAAGGAAATGCTCAGTAGCGACAGTTACTATGGCGAACAAATAAGGTATGTCGGCAAGGTCAACAGGGGACATGAGCCTGGTGGTTCCAACGAGTAACGGTGTACAAGAGATTACAGCGCGCGACGTGCTCCATGTAGCAGAAAGCTCAGTTAACCTGCTGTCAATAAGTCGAATGGTTAAAAAGGGTTTATCTGTACTTTTATCTCCAAAAATCAACGAGATTCGTGACGAAGAGTGAAATAACCTAGGCACGATGTCGCTAGAAGTTAGAATATACAAGCTCGACGTCGTAGCGGACAGGGCCTTCTTTGCGGCAGAGCGATCGACGGCAGAACTTTGACACAGAAGACTTGGCCACTTTAATTATCAAGGCGTATCAAAATTTAGTAATGATACGGTGACAGGAATAAAGCTAAGTAATATTGAGGAAAAGCCTTGCATTCCACGCATCAAGGGTAAGATTGCAAAGAAACCGTTTCCAAAGGAAGAAAACGTGCGAAAGAAATACTCGAAGTAATCCATTCAGATTTATGTGGACCTATGGAGAGTGCATCCATTGGAGGGACGAGGTATTTCATAACTTTGATCGGTGATTTCAGTCGTAATGTTTTTGTCTATTTTTTAACAGAAAAAGGCCAAGCCAGAGACGTCATCGTGAATTTCAGAACGTTTGTGAAAAAACAGACCACAAAAGAGATCAAATCCATCCGAATTGACAACGGAGGTGAGTTAGTGAATCGAGAACTTGAGGAGATTCTGAAGAAATTTGGAATTAGACACCAATGAACCGTCCCATATACGCCAGAGTAAAACGGTTTAGCAGAAAGGATCAACCGTACCATCGTCGAGAGAGCGAAGAGTATGCTCTTCGATGCAGAATTACCAAAGAAATACTGAGCAGAGGCGGTAGCAACGGGTGTTTGCCTAATCAACAGATCTTCGGTCAGCGGAATTGACGAGAAAATTCCAGAAGAAATGTGGACCGGACAGATACCGGATTTAAGGAACTTGAAGGTTTTTGGATGCAAAGCAATGGCACAGGTCCCAAAGACTTGTCCGAGAAGGTTGAAAGACATAAAGCTCGACTCGTCGTGAAAGGTTGTAGCCAAAAAGAAGGAATAGATTTCCAAGAAACCTATTCACCGGTGATCAGGTATGCTTCTGTGAGATTCCGCATAGGAATGCGCCCTAGCTGTAAAGTACGGGTTGAAGATGGACCAGATGGACGTCACTACTGCTTACTTGCATGAAGAATTAGAAGAAGAGATTTACGTTAGACCACCAAAAGAACTCATCAAAGCGAACGAAGAGAAGAAGATATGGCGCTTGCGGAAAGCAATGTATAGGCTCAAACAGAGCGGAAGAGCCTGGAATAAGAAACTAAAGGGAACACTCAAGGAGATGGAGTTGAGACAATCTAAAGCAGATCCCTGTATATATTATCGAAAAACCAAGGAGTCGAATTTAATTCTAGGGATATATGTCGATGATATGTTCATCTTGGCAAATAATGGTGCAACGATGAAACAACTGAAGTGTGAACTGTTTGCAAAATTTCAGATGACTGACCTCGGCGAGGCACGATACCTCTTGGGTATCCGTATCACAAGGAACGAGGAAATGAACGAAATATACATCGACCAGGAGACTTACATTCCAGGGATGTTGGAAAAATTCGGAATGGCATACTGCAAATCTGTGCCGAAGCCATTCGATCCAAACCAAAAATTAACCAAAGAAGACCATGTCTCATTCGCCTCTGCATCAGACATCAGCTGATGCAGAGACGAATGAGATGAGAAAAATTCCATATAGAGAAGCTATAGGTAGCTTACTCTATACCAGCCAAGGAACAAGGCCAGATATCGCATACGCGGTAGGCCTAGCTAGCCGATTCTGTCAAGATCCAAGGAGATTACATTGGGCAGCGGTGAAATGAATATTTAGGTACCTGAAGGAAACTCTCTCCACGAAACTAGTCTTCAACATTAAAGCTAATCAAAAAATTGAAGACTACAGCGATTCTGATTGGGCGAACGACGCCGACAATAGACATTCGATTATTGGAAGCATCTTCCTCTTCCAAGGAGGACCTATATCCTGGCAAAGCAAGAAACAACACACAGTAGCGTTATCCACAACGGAGGCCGAGTACATGGCGCTACCTTCAACGGCACAAGAAGCGTTATGGTTACGTGCAATAGCCAAAGAGCTGGACCCCGACGCTGTTTTATCAGGAGTCATAATTTTCTGTGATAATAAAGGAGCTATAGATGTGCCAAAAAAAGCTGGATATCGTCCAAGGACGAAGCACATAGACATTAGACATCACTTCCTTCGGGAATGTGTCGAGAAGAAGGAAGTCAGAGTAAAATTCATCCCAACCGAGGAAATGGCAGCAGATGTCCTAACTGAAGGTTTATTTGGACCCAAGCTGCAAAACTTTAAATTCCAAATGGGGCTGAAAGATTTTTAAATGAATCGATTTTTTTTATATATTTTTCTCATTTTCGTTTTTGTAGGGGTGTTGAGAAACTGTAAACTCAATTTGAACAAAAATAAGTTCCCGCCCCTTTTATAGTCAAGGGCAGCTTCGGCCAGCTTCGGCCATCTTGATCGATGTATCGATCCAATGTATCGATTCCTGTCGGATTGAATTAACACTTCTTGTCTTACAGGAGAAAAAAAACACAGAACGATACAGAGTTGTTTAATTAATATCCCATGTGCATAATCCTATTCCATCAATTCATCTTTACCGAATAATAGAGATTTTGGCATCGTAGTAATGTCATTAAAGAAAAATAATTTACTGTTTGTCAAAATTATTATAATGTTATCAAAAAGTGCCAGAAAGATAAATACTTTTTTCTAAATGAAGAGAAACAAGAGGATTTCATATTAACTGCGTTCTCCAAAAAAGATTTTTGTTTTAAAAGGAAAAAGTATTTTAATGGAGAAACAATAAATTGGTTAAAATATGCTGGATATGTTTTTGGAGAAATTAACTATATATAATTTTCTATAAAATATCAATGGATGACAATGCAGAATTGATAATTCTGGATTTATTAGATCAAGTTAAACCAAGAAAATTCGAAAATATTAAATTAACACCACTTTATAAAAATATAAGACTATTTACTTCAGCGAAATAGAAGTGCATGATAAACTTACTATGATATATACAACTGAAACACCATGACTTCTTCAAATTCCTCCAGCATACACAAAATGTAGATGAGCAATAAATTGTTATGTAATTTATATAGTTAAAAAAGTGTCTTAATTGCATAAATTGTGTTTTTGAAGTGTAGTAAAGAAATATAAAATAAATTGAGTATTGTTCCTTCAATTTCAAGCAATTTAAATTATGTCGAGTGGATTTGGATTCTTTCGAATTTTATAACAAATCTAATTGATTATTTTTAAAATGGCTTAACTTCATTTATAATAAGAAAACACATATTATTAAAAAATCTAATGTCGTTTTAGATTATGATAATGACATGGGTAAAGTCGATTTATAAAACAGTTACTTATCTTCTTTTTCAATGATAAGAAAATTTACTAAAATTTATAAAAAAATATTCTTCTATTTATGGATGATATTTTTTAAGGGATTTGTTTCATTTCCTACATTTATAGGATAACAAATATAGGAAAGATTAAAAAATTCTTTTTCCAAATTTCGATTGGATGTGGTAAAAAAAAATTATAGAGATTATTTATATTCCTAATTAACAAACGCTGAAAAGGATGCCTGTTAATAATACTCTACAAGCAATGTAATGAGCACATTTTCCAAGGAATATTCCATCTATTAAAAATAAAAGAAAATGCTCAAATTAAATGAAAAATATGAGCTAAAATAAAAAAAAAAACTAAATGAAAATATCTGAGAGTGTAAACAATGTCTTGTTGCATTACTATACTGTTTTGAAGTATATCATTCTATAAAAAAATTATTAATAAACAGAATTATTATATATATCCGTGCAATATCGAGATTATATAATTGTCATGGAAGTCTAGCAAAACGACAATGGTAGTAATGGGCGATGATACTAGGTCGATAAGGAAAAAGAGGAAAAATTATAAATAGACCAATTATACAAAAATACCAATTCATCTGAGAATGATAGAAGAAAATAACATCTTTGGCTGATTTTCTTCGATCGGTACTCGAACCTAGAATTTTTCACTTTCCAAAAGGAACGCTCTTCCACTTGAACTACAAAGATCTACATTGATTGTGTTTATATATGACAACCTATTTCTTAATATATATATATTAAATTCTATATAATTTAAAAAGAAATTATTTTTTTCCTATCATAACTTAACGTAATAATACAATATATTTAAGTGAAACAATAAATAATACAACATATTTATATTTGTTTTTTAGCAATAAATTTGTATCCAACTTTAAACTAATATATAGATTCATATGGTATACTATAAGAATACTTCGTGTGCCATCTATGAATAAGAAGAACCTGAGTGCTTTCGAAGATTTTGGAAAAAAGTCTGCGGAAATCATGAAAGCATAGCCAGTGAGTGATCTTTCAGGAAGCACGTTATGTTAAATTGGATTTTTAAGTTTTGTTTCTCTATTTTGTTCTATGGATATATATAATATATGTATATATAAATATATATATCTATACAATTGTATATATATATACAATTGCAATCGCCAAAATCTCTTTTCTCCTAACGTAATTTGTCACATAATTAACAAATTGTGTATCTACAAAACATTTTGTTAATTCATAATTTCCAAAATGGCTCATGTTTTTGTCTTACTTGTTCAGACTGTGTAGTGATTTTATTTACAAAGATATCTTACTTTCCTTGTTTTTTTTTTTTTTTCACTTTATTGAAAATAATCGTTGACATTCTTCCATAATAAAATAAAAATAATATAGCATTATATATATATTTACACTTAAAGGAAGTACATACATAACACAGTAAAATTTGATTAAGAAAAATTAATAGTAGTTTTTCTTTTTGGATTTTTATTATATCTTAGCAAATATAGCAGGCTATTTTTAAAGTGTTACCTCAAAGTCGGTGGCGAAAAGAAACGGAGCAAATGAAAAAACTATAAACAGAGCAAAAGAAAGGACTATAGGAAAGAGAGAGACATAAAGATAGAATAAAAGAGAGAGTGAGATAAAACATAAGCTGCGTGTTTTTATTTTCCTATTCGTCTTCTTGATCCATAAGAGAGAGATAGATAATTTGAGTAAGGAAGATAGAGCATAAGGAGAGAGAGAGAGAGAGAGAGAGAGAGAGAGGGAGAGAGAGGGAGACAGATACTGAGCATAGCTTATATACTATAAAAGAAAGAAATAGATTATAATAGGACGACATATGCACGTTATATTGTATCTAAGCGTTCTTCTTTTCTTCCATTCCTTTTCCATTTTCTTCTTCATCCATTTCTGATTCTTCTCTAACTTATCCTTTGTTTCTTAAATTCTCCTTGTTCTTCTTCCAATTCCATTCCCTTCTTTCGGTTTTAAGAAATGAATAGACTAAAATAAAACTTTTTATGTACCTGAGTTGTTTTCAATATTTTTAATATCATCTATAAATGTTCGAAATCTCTTTTCTCTTTCTTTTTCTCTCTCCTTCCCTCTCTTCCTCTCTCTCTCTCTCTCTCTCTCTCTCTCTCTCTCTCTCTGTTTCTTTTTCTTTTTATTTCTAAAACCAACCGAAAGAACAACTAAACACGGAAATAAAATGATAAAATAAAGTTGAATGATTACATTATATTGAACTAAATTTTTTTAAAGAAGTGTTACTTCTATTGTGTGATATCATCCGATAGCCGCACAACTAGTTTTTTATATTGATATTTATGAGAAGTAAGATTATGAGTAAGATTTTAAAATCTGATCACATGTAGAATAAAACCTTAACTTATCCTAATGCAATTTACGTTAACGGTAAATGTGGTATTAAGCTGATGGGCTGTCCGAGGAAATAGTAGCATTTTACAGCTATTTCTAATGGTGGGAGTTAGAAGGAATATAAAAAACAAATGACGACGACTTGTAACGCTTCGAAGTTTATTCAAAGCTTAAAATTATAAATTTCGAAATGTTGATATGTCGCGAGTTTTTTTTTTAGTGTCGTTATACTTTTTTGTTGTCTTCGTTGTGGTCCTTTACGTACACGATATAACGAATTATTATGCTCGCCTTTTCTTCTTTATTTCTTCTTTTTAATCTTAAAATAATTCTGTGAAGATTATATCTTGAGTGCAATCCTTTCTCCTTCTCATTTGACTTTTTATCCATTTTCTTTTCTCTTCCAAAACCACATCTCAGATAAATTTCTAGTCTTTACTACATCCGCTTTTCTTTCCACTTTTTTCGATTTTTCTTTTTCCTTTTCCCTTTCCTTTTCTTTTTTTCACCTCTCTATATTTCTTCCTGATTGTAATATCCTTGATTCAAGAAGGATGTATAAACTGGTTAGTTTTTTCAAAAGGAGCATTCAGAAAGAATCTTCTCCTCCGTCCCAGCCATACATTTATATTTCACACATTTTATCTTAAGGAAATTTTTATTATTACAGGTTTACAATAAAAAATCAAAACATATGTGTGTGTGCATTTTAAATTGAATAAGATTATATAAGATCATAATTATTATAAATAATAAATATATAAATAATATATGAATAATATATAAGATTATAGTTATTACTAATTGCATGATAACACTAATAAATCGTTATTGGACTAAAGCTACGTCGGAGCTTTAGAAAATCGTATAAAATTGTAATAACATATTGTTAGAACTAAAATAGTAATTAAATAGTAAGTTTATACTATTTCAGTATACTTTAACTGAACATTTTATTTCTGTCAATTATTACGTTCATTAATTTTTAAACCAAATGAATGAAATGATCATTAAAATTTGAAATAATAATTATAGTTTCATTATTCTACTTATTATACATTTAAAAAGTAACGCTACTTGATGGAAGAGGTGTAAAAGATTGCATATCGGAGAGAGTGAAACCTTACATAGTCTAAAAAATATATGGTTCATTAGTCATAGATAGGTTTCAATATATCTACAACAACGATAGCATAATAAAATTTACTACTCCGTTGTCCTTCTTCAATATTTTATATAAAATATATAAATCCATACATTTTTATTATTTGTTTAGTAACAATATCTTATTTAAAATGTGTTATAATATATTTAATTTGTAATCTTACTATTCTAGTATTCGAATTACTCATTATAACTTAAAAATGGTATCTGGATATCTGTCATATGCACTTAAAGAAAATATTAAAAAGAAATCAGTTAATATTTAAATAGAAAAAAGAAAATTAATATCTGAATCCTTTTTTGTTTGGATTTCGTTTTAGCAAATATACCAAATTATTTTTTTTTATTGTTTTGTGAGGAGTAAAGTTAACAGTAACATAAAGAAATGTGTCCATATAGGGAGTGAGTAGCCAGCTTGCACTTGATATTTCCGGTTCAGGCCCAATGAGATGTTCCATGAAAAAGTTATTCAATATAAATTTAACTATCTTTCCTATGTTTTACGGAAACAACCCAAACTTATTTGAATTTAACACCTTTTCGATTCATGGCGAACATATTAAAAGGTGGAAATAAGGACAAATTGCATTATACCGGAATCAATTGAAAATTCTATTGCACTTTAAAACTTTAAGTTCGGACAAGATAAAGAAAATTAAAAAAGAAAGAATTAAAAGCGTAGCTTTTATGAAATTACTTTGGTTTTTATATTATATGAATCTTCTAAACACCCAATCTCACTATCAAAGTATCAAATTCCGATCTAACATATAAATATTCAAAATACCATCGAAATTTAGATTTGCATACGTATATGTATATATATATATATATATATATATATATATATATATATATATACATACATATATATATATATATGTATACGTATATGTATACGAAATAAATCATGAAAAGTAACTAATGAAAAATTGGTTACAACAAAATTACCATCTTTGATGCTATCTTCTGAAAATGTTCTTTTCATTGTGCAATTTTACAAATTCCTTTAATCTCGAAATAAAGAAACATTTAAAGTTATAATATACCGGTTGTTCACAAAATAAAACGTTACAAAGTTGTATCTCGAAGAAATTACATTTAAAAAAAAATTGTTCAGATAAGAATTCTCTGATTACAAGAGAAAAATGTTATATTTCATTTCACTATCCATACCATTATTATTATTATCATCATTGTTATATGATATTATATTATTAAAGACATTATGTTATTATTATCATTATAATTATTATAATTGTCTTCATTATTGTCATTACCACTATAATTGTAAGTATAGCATTTTGTTCAATTGTATACATACACGTAAAGAACATTCATTATCCTTTCTCGACTTGTCCAAAAGTATTATTATTTTCACTGTAGCGAGAAGATTTTCAATTGGTCGAAAATTTTCCCAATCTTCACCACTAAACTTTTATAAATCTTTGAATCATGAAGATAGATAGCAGAAGCACACTCCAACTTCGACTTAAAAATCATTTTTCAATTTCACAACATTTCTGTACTCAATCACAGCGAAATTAATAGAAATCCTATGACCTATTCAAGGAAGCCATATCGTAGATGGGAAATCGTTGCCTAAAGTCGAATTGAAACTAAGTTCTTTGGCTGAAAACTCTGCCAAACAATTGTTCATAGCAAGCAGTCTGGTCATGTCATCGTATACATTTCTACTACAACTGAAATTGACATATAAAATAATTAATACTCTCACATTACGACATTAGAACTAATTTTATAATTTTTATTACAAATTCAGCAAAGTAAGATAATTCCACTAGAGTAATTAGCGAGAAACTTTACATTAAATTTAAAAATATTGCCTGCCATACAATGAACACAAATTTTTTGACAAAAATAATATTATTCCGTAAGAGGCAGTAGAATAACCAATGATATTTGATGCATTAAATGAACACGCTACATCATTTATTAACGCGCATTAAGACAATTATATATTAAATTTCTATGCTCTATTGGGATAAAAAATCTAGATGTATAATAGCAAAAGTTTCATTAACTTTATTTAGGAATTGTTCAAATCCTGGATATTAATCCATCTAAGTTACATGATAATGAAAAGATTTATATAATTTGAAACAAAATATTTTGCATTAATAAAATAGTGTATTTCCTTCAATGCTACTAAATCTTATTAACTTAATACTTTTCGACTTAATACTTATTGACTTCAACGTAATATAAATTCTTATATAGATATGCACAGTCTCTAATGCCCTTTAGACATAACAAATACTCTAACTTTATACATTGTAAATTTCTAATACATTTCTTCTATCCATCCTCAAGTTGTGTTCTAAGGTTTAGAATTTGTTCCTTTGTTCAATGCTCAGAAATTTTAGAGTCTCGTAACGCCATTATTACATTATTACTTGTTAAAATATTTGAAGCACGAGAAACAAATAATAATTAAATAAATACCTTTGTACTTTTTTCTTTCAAAGAAATATACTATTCCTCTTCTTTATTTGAGATCATACATGACGTTCTATTATTACAAAATATCGAAGAATTTATCAGATAAAATATATTTTTCCGCGATCTATTTTCGAAATTCGAATCACCAGGTCCTTAGTAAAGCACATTACCATCTCGTCATCCGTACGGGTGAGCAATGTAATCTCCTTCAAAATTTCCTCCATTCTCTCTCGCTTTATGTCACGTTGTAGTAAGTACGTTGGAAGTACAGCTGATACTTCCGTAAGTTAAGGAACCTGGAGTTTTGTAAAATCATAAAGAGCGACTAAACAAAATTTCATCCGTATTAGACAACAATGGAGTTTTCTTCGGAAACTATAAAGGTATGGATTAAGACTTTTATATTAATAATTAATTAATTATAATAATTAACTTTTATATTAATAATCCGCATGCTAATGAATTATCTCTATATATTATTGTTAATGATAATTGCTATATCATTAACCATTTTTAGTAATAGCGTTAATGATGTTATTACTTTAAATTGACATCTTAAAAAATTATATTTTGTGGAACATCAATTAATGTTGTGGATGTTATAGCGCTTAATTTAATTAGATTGAATTCTACACTTATGCTTATTAAAAGCTTTGATTTTCCAAAACTATTAATGATGTCTAAATTATGTGTATTCTCTCTTCTTTCGCTTGCATAAGAAAAAATTGATATGAGATGGCACTATTGCGATTATTAATAATGTTGATGATGGTATAATAAAGCAAATGCCATGTGAAATTATCTATTTCTTTTTTCAATAGTTTTTGATGAAGTATTGATATCGTCGGACTATGTCCTAGTAATAGCTTATCAAAGATTATCTAAAACTACTATTGTCGTTGAAACACGACAGGAGTATCCTAAAATTCGCATGCTATTTTAGTAAAATGATAAAATATAACAATTATTCGTAACATACTAAAAGTACATTATTTAGCCATCGGTACCCGATAGTACCTGCTACTTAAGTTAAGTATAGAATAATACTTCATATCTCACAGTTTGTTTACTTCTTCTACTGACGCTATGGCATATTGTTGGTTAACTATTTTACGATTTATGGCTCAGTAGTTTATGCATATTTGCATTTCGTCCGTTTTTCTTTCGACTAATATCCCCGGATTACAGAATTGAAAAGAATGTCGACTTCTATCAATTTTTGTATTATACTTTGCCTATTCTTGTTATTGATCATGACGGAATACTGAATACGGTTAATAATGTCTGTTAGTTGATGTTCACCTCGGTTCTATCGATATAAACTATTTGTCAAAAACATTTGGCAATTAGATCTATATCTGTTAAAAATATTTACAATTTTTGGCTTTTTCTCAGGAAAGTTCTATGAATGCTCTGAATATTAGCATCTTTCAATATTGTAAGATTTGCGTTCACCTTCTCCCTTCTGTCATATGTTTCTTAATCTTTTTGTTGATTACTAGATCTCTGCCATTAATATTTAATTTAAAAATGATTGTCATGCCTTTGTCCGCTACTATTAAATATATTGAGATTAATACTCATGATTCAGTTTATAAATAGATTTTCTTGTTAATACTTATTTGTTCGACTCACGTTTCAATATGCTTGTGTTCCGTGTAATGATGACTCACGATCAATATTTGATACTTCATCTAATTTGATATTGATATTTAGTGTAAGATTTGCTGTAATCATTCTTATAAATATAACACAGCTAGTATTTGAAAGCTGTGTTAATTTTTCAATGCATCATTTCTATTTTATCAGCAATATCCTGTCTCAGCGTTACGCATGAACTTTCAAGTACAATATAGCATGCAATGCAAATGTCATGAAATATATAGGAAATATATATTTGTCCTAAAAAAACGTTACGGAGTGTTTGTTCTATAATGCATATAACTTGAATTAATCTTATTGCATTTGATTGCATCATGAAACTGTTATTTTTATTCGTAATCATTTTCGTTCGACAGTCTTTCGTATAACGACATTATTGTAGTTAGAATATATGTTATTTCTTGTTTTCGCGGACTTACTATATTCCAAGAACTTGCTATAAGAGTTGCTACTTGCGCGTCATTGTCATAATATAAACACGATTCGTCTTTTATGATTTTGACTTCTCCTATTATTAGGTTGGAAACTATGAAACCGACGTTTTTTGTTTAATCTGTATTCAGCTGCGACTGAGAGAGACACATTGTAACGTGCGCTCGATATTTTAATTTATAAAGCTTAAAGATATTCTTCTTACTCATTTTGTAAAATTTTTTCGTGTTTGTATCCTATTTTTATTTTATTTTTATCCCAAACCAGATAGAAAACAAAACGCGATTTACATCTATTCTTCTTGTACGAGTTTAAATTAAATCATATCGCAGCTCAAGCTTCAAGAAATATTAATCAGGCATTCGGAGATGGATCCACCAATGAAAATAATACTCGATATTGGTTCCAAAAATTTCGTTCTGGCAATTTGAGTATCGGCAATGAGCCTCGAGAAAGACCACTGGCCCATATTGATAACGAGGAATTAAGGACGACTGTGGAATCCGATCCACACACTAGTCGAACACTTGGGTCTAAACTAGGAACTAGTTATACAGCTGTGTTAAAACATTTGCGTGCAATAAATAAAGTAAAAAAATTGGACTCATATGTGCCGCACGAATTGACACAACTATAGATGATCGACCGCAAAAGCAAGTGCGCATCTTTGTTGCTTCGCAATACACGATTACCATTTTTACACCAAATCATCACTTGTGATGAAAAATGGATTTTGTATGATAATTGAAAACGATCAAGCCAATGGGTAGATAAGAATACACCCCCAGGACACACCCCGAAACCGAAATTTCATAAAAAAAAAATTATGATCACCATATGGTGAAATGCCCAAGGAGTGATCCATTATTCCTTTTTACAACCAGGCGAAACTATAACAGCGATGACTTATTTTTGTGAAATTGATGTCATGCATGAGAAACTTATGAAAAAACAACCAGCATTGCTCAATCGGCACGGGGCAATATTACTGCATAATAACACACGACCACATAAAGCTTCAATTACTGTTGACAAATTAATTTCTCTACAATATGAAATTTTACCACATCCTCCATATTCACTTGATATTTCACCGACCGATTATTACCTTTTTCGTAATTATGAATTATTTTTAAGAGAAAAAAAATACAATAACCAAAATGATATTATAAAAGACTTTGAATTATTTATTAACTCTAAAAATAAAGATTTTTTTCAAAAAGGCATATATGATTTGCCCAATCGTTGGCAAAAAGTCGTAGATGCCAATGGAAATTATTTCAATTGAATATAATAAATAATGTAAAAAATTGCGCTTTTCGTTTTTTATTTTCATTCAACGCCCATTTCATAGTTTCCGACCTAATACATGTTTACTCACTTAATACATATTTAGATCTTTAAATAGGATAGCTGGTTTTACATACCTTTAAAGAGGGTCTAAATAGTCTCAGAATCGTATTTCCTAATCTACAAATATCCATGCGATTGTTTCTTTGTCTGAACGCTGAAAAATCTTCACGTCTATGTGTTGTTTCCAACTTCTTCCCATTTAGCCAATATATAATTCTTTAGAGCCGTATCATTTCGCGTACACAGAATCACATACACATCATCTTCTCCAATCAATTTCTCAATATCGAAATTTGAATTAATTGGATTAAATGTTGATAATATTTCATTTATATTTCTAAACTTTCGTTCGGTTATCAAACCCTTTCTGCGAGTAAAAATATACGTCTTTGTTAGTGAAGCTTATTAATGTTCTCACCTTCAGTGCTCACCTCTGCTCAATTCCAACCATACTTTTTTATTCTCAGGATTGTTGTCTTCGTCGTTATTTCGTGTCTTCGTCGTTATTTCGTGTCTTCGTCGAAATTTTTCTCATCAAGATTATATCGAACGATACATATATTTGATTTGTTTATTTTTCTTCTCTTTGGAGTGGACAGTATTTAAATATTTCTTCATTATTTCCTTTATTCGTATTTAGAATTATTTAACTAATACATTTGGAATATCGATGCGTTTTTTATGACTATCAGAATTTTTATGACTATCAGTACATTACACATTTAACAATGCGGTATTTTAACTGTCGGAATAATGATTATACCGTTTCTTGCAATTACTGTACTTTTCTGCGAAGAAAAAGAAACATTTGTATCAGTTATGCTTATATTATCGTTTACTCAGCTTCGCTAAATTCCGACCATATTTTTTTGTCCTCTGAATCTGTATCTGTTTCGTTGTTTTGTCATTATTTTCTTACAAAGAGAAACTTCATATTGACAATCTTTGTCCTCTAATGTTATTGACATCTGTTGTTCGTTTTTAAATTTAATTTGCTTACTTTTTTACTCCTTGGTATGTTTGAAATACTGCAACCACTTCTTTTATTTCATTTATTTATAATTACTTAATCAACACTTTACGAATATCGATTTGAACGATTATCAGATTATCAGTACATCAAACAATTAACAGTGCAGTATTCTAACTATCTGAAAAAATGATTATAACATACTATTCATGTTCTTGCAAATCATATATAATATGAAGAGCTTTGAAAAATTTTCATCCGTTTCAATCACGCGTTTATCTTCTTGTGTGATATCTCCCTTCGAATAATTTGTCAGACTTTTATTCAAAAATAAATAATACTTGGAATAGAATGCAAAGTATAATGTTTTTTTTGTAATTAATAGTTCAACGTATCTGCTTTAACTGGCTAATAACGACTGACTTCATTTTTAGCGGCTGTATTATTAATACGTGTCACTACTCGAGGTTTTCATATATCCCCACGTAATTTGACTGTTACACTTATAGGTATGAGAAAATTATAAAAGATGTATAATATATTCGATAAGAGCATACATCTTATTTTCTCATCAAGGGGCGTGAATTTTATCATCCAAACCATTTTTATTGTTGTACTAGTATACTTTCTCGTCAAGCATGATGGACTAATAGAACTTGAATAACATTTCGTACTTTTCTTTAGAAATAATATATCAAGCATACGTATTACTTCACCATATGTGATATTGATGATACTAAATGTAATTTTATGATATCAAAAAATAAAATGTGACTTTTCCACTAGATAATAAATCTACAAAAATGCGTTTAAAATATAAATTTGTACATCCGGAAAATCAAGAATCGATGAAAATTTCCAAATGAAATTTTTTTTCCGCGGCTAAATGCTGAATCTAGATTGTCATATAGGTAATTTAGGTTAAGGAAAAAGAAATCCATTATTTTTGCGTGAACTTCAAAACTTTATTTAACATGTTTCGGATTGTCCGATTTGAGTCAAATATTCACCGTTTTGTTCTATAATTTGTTGCCATTTTAAAGGTAGCTTCATAATGCCTCTCTCATAGAAATCTTGGTCCTTATTGGCGAAAAACTCGTAACTAATGGCGAAAACTAGTAATCGATTTTCACAATCTTCTCTTGATGCCGATTTCTTATCACTCAAGAATTTTTGCATTGCGAGAAAAAGATGGTAATCGCTTGGTGCCAGATCCGGACTATATGGTGGATGCATTAAAACTTCCCAACCAAGCTCCCGGAGTTTCTGGCGAGTCACTACAGACGTGTGTGGCCTGGCGTTGTTTTTATGGAACACAACACCTCTTCTATTGGTCAATTCTGGCCGTTTATGATCAATTGCTAGCTTCAAATGGTCCAGTTGTTGACAGTAGAGATCCGAATTTAGTGTTTGGCCATATGGAAGCAACTCATAATAAATGATTCCTTTCCAGTCTCACCAAATACACAGCAGAACCTTCCTGGCCGTTAGTCCTGGTTTGGCCACTGTTTGAGCTGCTTCACCGCGCTTTGACCACGATCGTTTTCGCACAATATTGTCGAATGTGACCCATTTCTCATTCCCAGTCACCATCCGTTTAAGAAATGGATCAATTTCATTCCATTTGGCCAAGGCTTCGCAGATGGAAATTCGATCCATCATGGTTTTTGGTGTTAATTGGTGTGGCATCCAAACATCGAGCTTTTTTTTGAATCCAGCTTAGTGCAAATGGTTTAAAACTGTTTTATGGTCGATCTTTAGCTCTTGGACGATGCTACAACTACTAACATGCCGGTCAACTTCGATTATTTCTGTGATTTTATCGACATTTTCGACGACGTGCGAGGTGCATCTTTAACATCAAAAACATTTGAACAGAATCGACGAAACCAAAATTGCACGTAATTAGCTGTTACAGTATCGGGACCATAAACATCATTCACAATCTCAGCCGCCTGGCTTGCATTTTCGCCTTTATCAAAGAAAAACTGTAAAATGTACCGAATTTTCTCTTTGTTGACTTCCATTTTTAACACCCTGTAACCCACAACTGAATGGACCAAACAAAAAACAGCAAAAGAATTTTTTTAGTATGAAATGTCACCTTGACAACGAGCATAAATCTGAAATTGTTTGATCGATACTTTACGAAATATCGATCACTACAACCATCTACCAAAAAAATAATGGATTTCTTTTTCCCTAACCTAATAAATAGGCTACTATTATAATATCCATTGCTACTATTGTATGCATTTCGTTAGTATGATCAGTTCCATAATTTCCTCTACACGTTCATGCTGTGAATTCCTCGTCAATCGTACAATAACCTTTAATCTCTCTTCCCCCCCCCCTTTCTCCCACTCACTCATTTTAAGCATTGAGTTGTATAGAAAATATTTCTGAAAATAAAGTATCCTAAACTTTTTGTTCTACAAAATTTCTTTTGTATAACTTTAATATACATTTAATTTTTATAAGTTTTTGAGAAATAACATAAACAAAGATTAGAACTTTTATAGTAATAAGCAGGATATTATATTGATATCATTAAATATGATTATTATCATTATAATTTTCGTCTATTTACCTCAAGCGTTTCATCAGTTTATCAGCTCCATTCAGACATTACAATTGTAGGTATTATTGATTTAAGAATTTTCGAACTATTTGATATGGTTTAAAATTATTGCATTTTGAATTGTATTTTATATTATGTTGATGACCATGGTATAATCAAACAAAGTTGGAAAATCCGTCTAGTATAACTAAAATATGCTTGTATGTCTTATTCGTCGCTGTCATCGGCTCTATACAATTAATATGATAACTTTCAAGAGGTTTACCTTCTTTCAGTATCAGCTTTAACTGCTCTTCCTTTCCTTGCTTACATTACGCTAATATACACGGTATATAACAGCTAATCATCTTTTCCATCTTTTTGTTTAGGCTTGGTATATAAAATTCCTCTTTTATTCTTTCGGCTACTTTACGTACGGAAAAATGCTCATTCTGATGAAACTTTTTAATCATATTAACCTGCATGCTCGTAGGCAAAACTATTACCTTCTGATCATTTACTCGTTTCATTGAAATGATATTTTCTAAAAGATAATCTTCATACGGTTTCTTCTATACTGAGTTCCATATAACGCGTAATCTTTGCTCCTTTTCCTGTTTCTTCCTAATATTCTGTAACAGTGTGTCTTCGATACATATAACTGGAAAACGATTGAACGCATCCACTCTTAACTTTTCTCCCATGCGGTGTTCAAATTCAAAATTAAATTCTTCTAATGACAATGCCCACCTTGCGACTTTCGGTACTAAATCTCTCTTTTTAAGCATTTTTTAAAATGTTTGAAAATCTGTGATTAATTCAAATCTAACATCTAACAAATAAACTCGAAACTTGTGAACGGCCTTAACCCCTTAACCTACAACTACGGGCATAGTCCGTAGTACGATGATCGAGCCAAACGTAAATATTACAGGCATAACCCGTAGTACGATGATCGGGCCAAAAGTGAATATTACAGGCATAGCCCGTAGTTCGATGATCGGGCCAAATATAAATATTAGCGGCAGCGCCCTCTTAAAATTATAAATATTTGTAGAATATTTGATAAGTAATTACAACTTGATAATATATTATCATCACCTAATATCTTCAACTCCCTTTTTCGTGTTCTTATCGTCTGTATATGTTACCGTTCCACCCTCACCGCAACTACCATAATCATTCGACCTTATTGATTCTTTCTTTACTACTTCGCTGAATCTTTCATCCGATCACTGTATATACTCGCCCTTTGTTTATACGAATATCTAAATCTTTTAATAACTCTCATCTTAGAAGAACTTCGTCGCGTATATCCGACCGACTTACTGCACATACATTCGTCATACTTATCGCCTCCAATATCAATATCTGCTTTAAATTTCTCTATCGGCTTTGTTATCGCATTATCTATAAATCGTCGAGCAATTTCATATAACGTTGGTCTCTCTATTTTATCATATACCTCTGAATTTATTACACTTATTTCACTATCCGTATATAACAGCACATATGCAAGTAAAGCATTAATCTTAAGCGCAACTTTATCCGTAGAAATATGAATACAATTACCACCCGATACATTTTCTGCTGGTTGACTCGACTTATTACAATGAATTGCTATGTGCCCGAAATTATTACATTTAAAATATTTGAGTCCTATGTCTTTATCTGTACATACCCGATACCTATGTTCTATTGAGCCACACCCATAACAATTCTTTACCATCGGTGATGTACTAATGCGCACCAATGCTACGTTTCTTCGCTCATTCTTCCTAACTCGCATTCTTTATCTGATACCTTCTTTTATTTTATCAAATATTTCGATGTTTTGTTTTAACTCTATGAGCGTTCGCGACCCATACAACACCGCCTTATCGCGACGTTCGCCCTGTAAATCGTCTGCTGTATACTGTATAAAAACTATATCTTCGATGTTGCCTTGATTCGCAATTTCTTGCATACTGTAAATGTACTTATGACTACTTTCGTTTGATAGTTGCCTGCGCGTCCCATGACTTAATCTTTCTTTCGAAAGTGATTAACTGCCATACCGATATCTTCAGCGTACGTTTCTTGTAAATAAACTTCTACAACTCATTCCAACCCAACAGCGCGCTGGTATCTTCAAAGTGGTGGATCCAACAATCTACTGGTAGCTTATCGTCTCTGTTGAAATATAATCGGCTGTCTTTCACAATTGTGTGATAACGTCAACTGCTCCTCTTCTGGCGCTTTGTCTACTTTTTTGCAATCCTTTCTCTCATTCGCTTTCGAACTCTTCTTCCTTGTCCTCTTCTATTGCATCCTTTAAATGATTTTTTAACGCTTGTTTGTTGTCCGTTATAAACAATCTTAATTTCTTTGCTGCTTTCCTTAATTCCTTTAATTTTATTAAGTCGATCTGTTCATGTGAGTAATTAATAGTTTCTTCTTCTTCTTCTTCTTCTTCTTTAGCTATTTTATTTTTGCCTTCGCTCTGAATATCGTCTTCTTCATGATGTCTTCAACAATCGTTTCTTTTCATTTTCCAAATGCTCGATTATTTGCATTTTAAAATCATGAAACCTTTAATTCTATAGACGTGACGGTTGTTACGCATTATGAAATATTACCCAATAGCGACACTCGTTTCGTTTTTATGCTAATGCTTAACTAATGTTATGTTAATAACTAATGTTACGATCCTCACTAGATTTTTTGTCAAAAAAAATATAAATAAACTCTATACATTTTGTATTAATTTAAAATTTTAATTAATCTTGCACTACATCTGTATCTTATGAAAATTAGTTATAAAATCTTATTTTTAATCGTTTCAGACATTATAGTTAAAGTTTAATATATAATATCGAGAAATTATCCGTTAAAATGTCTCGAAATAAATTTTTTAAAAACAATATATACACCTGCAAAATATATTTCCATATTATTTAGTAAATAAAACTTCGTGAAGATTTCGAAAGATCTGAAGAGCTTGAAAATGAGTTGAAAAATTCAATTACTCTCGATAGTTGCAATAGTGTTTGCACTAGATTGCGATAGTGTTCGTATAATCCTTACTTGGCGTTCATAATTGTAAGGAAGATACCAGAATAAATAAAGAAAAATAAAGAGAAAGAGAAAGAAAGATAGAGTAAGAGGGTAAAAGAAAGAGAGAGAAATAAAAGAGAAAAAGAAAAAAATGGAATCGAAAACAGGAGTGAACAGTAAAAAATTCCGACATCGCTTGTGATTGAATCAAACCTTCAAAATACTCATTCGGTTAGGAGGAGTGACTTTCCTCCGTTCATTTCGTTTTCAATTTATTTTTCGTTTTGCTTTATTCGCATAGGTATATACGGATAAAAGAAAATATATCGTTAAAATCAATATCAGTAAATATTTTCCTTTCTTTTAATATATCTGACTTGATAAGCTTTTCGATTTAATTGAATATACTATAAGATAAATAATGTAACAATGTGATATCGGTAAATTTAATAAAATGAAGCTTTTATTGAAAGAAATTGATAAAACCAATTCAGAAAATGAAGAGATTATTAAGTCGCGTCTTAGTCGCCGTGTATTTTTTTGAAAGTGTCTTATATTGATCATCATCTTCACTTTCCATCTTTTCTTTTTTCTTCCAATAACTCATAGTCCCACTTTCGTGTACACGCATACACACAAATACGCTCAATCATAATGGAATATAGCCACGGAAAATTATCTAATAAATCGATACGAAAGACGAAACATTTATACCTGTTAACTCGCTCAGACATCACGTACAAAGCAAACGAAAATTCTCGATACTACATTTATAGTTTCAAAACATTGTTGATCTTTAACAGAATCACATAATTCTTTTGTCAAATAAATAAAGAAAATGAAAAACAAATCATAAATAGTAAATTTGCTTTGCGTACAACTATATATTTATCGATTTTAACGTAATCCAAAATTGTGATGAACATGAAACAAATCTAATATTTTATTTTTCCGATTCAACCGATTGCATTTATCAATCGTATTAATAAACTATTTAAATCGTTCATGATCTTGTTTCCTTTCCGCATAAACGTAAATTTAGCAAAGAATTGAAATTATAAAATTCGTCGTAAATAAAAGTTCTTGTTTCCAAAAAAAAAAGAAAAGAAAAAATGTAAAACTTTACTCACTTACATACATATCTAGTCTTCTCTCCGAAGCAATAAATTTCACAGCCATTATATTTCACATAGCAGTTAAATACAAAAAATTAAATACAAAAAATTTTGTTGCGTACTTTATATATTTTTACAGTTCGTTTTATAGTTGCAATTTAAGTATTATGCATTCTGCTAATTAATTCAGTCATGAAGGATGTTATGGAGAATTCAGGAGGAGAGTTCATGAAATATATTTATATACAATGTCATTTTTCTGTTCGTATCATTTAAAAAAAACGCCAGAGACACAAGAACCTATTATCTTTTACTCGTAGTTAAAATGAGCAAAGAAAAATTAGCTGTTGGAAAAAATTAGGAACAGTGCTGGAAAAAGGGTATTTCCAAAGAGGACGTCTGCAGCATAATGTACACAAACATCTAGACAAAAATAATATTATTCTTTAAGAGAGGCAATAGAATGCATAATGATATTTGACGAATCAAATGTACACGCTACCTCACGTATCACTGATATATCACATATAACGAGAAAATGTATTACAATTGGAATAAGTATTTAACAAAATGATTATAAACAGAAACGAAAATACCTTTCATATTGTTATAAATACATTTACAATTGAAAAAGACAATATTTTAGGTACAAAATTTTTAAAAAACGAACGCGAAATAGCATGTTTTCCATATAATTATTGGGTTGTCCTGAAAGTTTATGTCGATTTTGAACGACAATTGATATGCAGCACATTTAAATTTTGATATACATTTATTAAATTATATAGGTGCCATTCTGTTCCACAAACTTTATCTTTGAGGCAACTTGAAAATTCTGTCCTTCCAGATCCTCTCAGGTTTTACGGAGAAAAACTTTTTATATGACTTTTTATCCCGACCTAAGAATTAATTTTTTTTTCATTAAGGGAATTTTGTAATGATCTAAATATGTAGAAATCTGAAGGTGTGAGATCAGGTGAATATGGTGGATGAGGTGGAACATCCCAATCGAGCTCCAATAATTTTTGTCGAGTTGTCAAATATACATGAGGCCGCGCATTGTCCTGATGAAACACTATGCCTTTCCGATTCACTATTTCTGGATGTTTTTGTTCAATTGCTATCTTTAATTTGTCTAATTGGGAGCAATATTTTTCTGAATTTATCATTTCATTGTTTGATAAAAGCCTATAATGCAGGATTCCTTTTCAATCCCTCCAGACACAGAGGATGACCTTCTTGGTTCATTACGTTTTCCTCAAGACCTTTTCCGCTTAACATTATTATAAATGATTCATTTTTCATCCCCCGTCACTACTTTCTTTAAAAATGGTGTCTTCTCGTTGCATTTATGGAGCGAATTACAAATAGAAATGCGATCCATCAAATTTGTCTCCGAAAAATTATGGGGAATCCATGCATCTAAACGGTTTATGTAGCTAAACTTCACAAAATGCTTATGAAAGGTGGATTTTGATATTTTTAATATTTTT
The DNA here is from genome assembly GCF_912470025.1 of Vespa velutina. Taxonomy (NCBI): domain Eukaryota; kingdom Metazoa; phylum Arthropoda; class Insecta; order Hymenoptera; family Vespidae; genus Vespa; species Vespa velutina. The sequence goes on along the minus strand of NC_062193.1, from coordinate 1,406,414 downwards.
GCTAATCATTCTTGATCTTCAAGGCTGAAATCAGCAGTTCTAAACCTAGCGAATCACTTCCGCACAGTTCTTTCATCTATACTACCTTCGCTATAAACAGCACATATCTTGTTTGCCGCTTGTGTGGCATTTTTACCTAAAGAAAAGTAAAAGAAAAGCATTAAATACCTATAACACACTTTGTTACTTTTGTATAAAACAAATAAAAGTTAATTTATCGTAACTAAAATTTTTTCCAAATATACGAACTTTCCGGACGATCCAATATTTAAAAATTAGAAACAATATTACCATATATTAATAATCTATCAGAAATATCACAATAAAATCTGTATTATAGATTTATGTGTACAGGAATTTTCTTTCTTACGAAGGAAAGTGAAAATAGAAGATGCATCATTAAAATACAATCGAACGAATTTGGAAGTTCACAAACAAAATTTGTAATACACTCTGGAAGTAAATTTAATTGAAATACTTGTGCCATCAAATCTATGACATTAGTGAATGTTATAATTTATATAAGAATATCTAAAGTAGCAATATGGTTAACGCAAACACCTGTTATTATTAATAGGACTAAAAACATGTTATCGTTTAAAAACATATATCATTTTAACTTTACTTTCGGTAAAACAAGAAGCCATCATAGATATCTCATTTTTAAAACGGGCATTGATGAAATCATCTTATACGAATTGATAATTATTAAATAATATAATTAATTAATTATTAATGTAAAAATTTGTTCATATGTAATTTAAAAAAATAATACTTCTACTATTTTTGTTGAATCGAAATGAAATTTTATTCAGTTGTTCTTTCAAAAAAAGCTTAGGTTATTTAAGTTGCGCAAGCATTTGCTATAATACAAGTTATATGGCTGTAAAGAAGTGAAAAATGGCGGGAAGATCAATGTAGGATCAACGTGAAGTATGCAAAATGAGAGAATGAAGAAAATATTTATAGTGTAGACAATCACGGATGGCACAATGATACCATACTTTCGATAGTCACCTGGCTTCGATATTCGCCCATGAAAAATATATTGTATTTAATTTCATAAATTCCAGCAGTTTTTCCGGATATTCTGACGATAGAACACATATCTATATCTCATCTAAAATAATTCAAATATTAAATGTAGTAGTTCAAAGCAGGACTAAGAAAACGTGTTTTTAAACATTAGCTGTTCGATGGAGAAATATACCAACAATTCATAATTTTTTAATTATATTATAAAACCATTATAAAACAATTATTTTATATAACAGTGTTATAAAACAATTATGATGTTTGGATAAATACAAATTGATACGGTATTCATTTAAACTTAGGTTAGATTACTTGTAGGATACTTAATGTTTCGTTTATCATACAATGTTCGTAATGTTAAGTGAACTTCGCAATCTAATCGATTATCCGTAAGAATCATAGCAGTAGAATTACAACACGTTGAATTTTATAACCGTTGTTGTTATGTTTCTTCAACTATTGTTATTGAGGTTAAATTGTGCTAAAAGATCAATCGAAATCTTACTGATTCTATTACAGAAAGAGTATAATCGGCATAATAATAATGAAGCACGATGACATTCCTTTTGTTTTCATTTGCAATCGTATCTCCTTTTTTTCCGCCTTATAATTGTATCGTCAGTCTATAATATTCGCGTTTGTTTTTATACCGGTTTTCATTATACTACCGATCTTATTTTGATTCTTATTGACTCTTTTATCGATCTTGTGATATTGTTAATTTGTAGAAAATTTTGTTATGAAATCGATATCAGGAAAATGGAGCATTCGGTAATTAGTCATCAATGCCAACGAGATCGCATGGTAGAATGTTGCTCATAGCGACATAGTTTTCTTCATCTTTAAAATGAGAAGAGACCTTCGAATAACAAGATCATTAGCTCGTTGATTAACAAATCAGTTAGTTTTTTTTCTTCCACTAAGATCTTTGTTCGCTTTTTTTACATTACAAAGTTGTATGCCCATTCTTTTCTACACATGACCAATGCATTCTTTTTTGTCCAATGCATTCTTTACCATACACATACAAAAGGACATTATAGAACAAGCATGAGTACCGATTATGTATGAGTTGAACCGTGTGACTCACCGGTCGCAACTATTTGACCATTCTAGCTAAAAACACTTATAACTTGGTCAATTTTTCGAATTTTAATACTGAATATGGTTCAAATTATTTACAAAACTTTAAAATTAATAAGAATTAAAAAAAAAACGATTATTTCAAACTTCTAGTGTAGTCAGATCCTTTAATCTTATCAAAATATTATGGTCGATGGTAAAGAGCCATAACAATACTTTTTAAATCAATGACGTCAAAATATTATTCGAAAGAAAAATTGAAAGCGTGACAGCCGAAGATTCGAGCGATTTGGTTAGGCAATAAGTAGGACGAGATCTCACTATTAATAATTAATATTGACTACGAAAGTAATTCTGTTAACGATTACAGTGATCAATAGTCGATAAATGAGAAAAAGAATTTAAGAAAACATTTTTAATTCATGTAGAATATATAAAATAATTGTAAATGATAGGAATTTATTGTATATTGTATTATATATTGATATATAATATTGTGAAGATCGGAATGTTTGATGTCTAACACGGATTGATATTCACTAAATTTATTAAAATATACTACAAAGAAAAATTGAAAAATATAACATGCTAGGTCACGATATGTAATATTTGATATTAATTTCTTAACCGTCCGATTTGAAAATCAACTCAGACGCAATCCAATTTATCAAATCCTCTCTCCATAAACGGCAAATTTTATGAAAATTATTTTATCTTTCTATCATATAAAAAACCCGGAAAAGAATCGTAGCCGAGAGAAGAATTTAAAAATGAATAAATTAAATTTATCAAAGAATATACTGCACTAACATCCAATTGTTAAACGAAAATAACTACCCCGGAGATTTCATAAGTTTTTAATTACCACAACATTATATCATCAATCTAGTGAAATAACTGAATTATGCGTCGTCTTTGACGATACATCAAGAATCAGCACGTCTTTAAATGATATCTCAATGTATTTTAATGGTAGGGCCGATTGTTCAATAAGATTTGATATCAATTATAATGCGGTTTCGCACGCATGTATACACTTTCATTGCTGATGTCATAAACTATCTTCGTTTTTATTCGTTTAATAATATATTATATAATAGATTATAATTAATATATTAACCATTAATTATCCATTTTGAAAAAATAATCGACGAATATATATAGTTTATATGCATTTGCCATCGAACAAAATTATACTGCTACTGTGTCCTATCTAGCACAGATTTTTTAAGTATTTGATTATATATATATATATATATATGGTGGTCTGAAAAGTTTCCAACCTCAACATAAAAATAGCAGTACTCATTAAGAGAAGCTAGAGAATGTGTTCGCGCATCTTTTGAAAGGTACTCACTAAAATTTCAGCCATTTTGGACGCGCAGTTGTTTGACAATCATTTGAGTGAGTCGATATGAGTGTTTTTGTGAAAATGGAAAAAATCGCGTATCGAGCTGTTATTAAATATTTGTTTTAAAAGTCAATACGCCTACGCAAATCAAATACGAGTTGGACGCTGTGTACGGGAACTCTGCACCATCATTTACCACCCTGAAATTTTTACCACCCAGAAAATGAAAAATTTGCAAGTAACCATAGCGAACTAACAAAAACAGAAAGCTATAAGAGAATGAAAAAAAGCCTCAATCAAAGAGGCCAAGAAAGAAGAATATGGATTAAATGCACACAGGAAATGGACAGTACGTATCTTGATGAAGATGGCAATATAATGTTTAATGATCTATATCTAGAAGAAATAATGGAAATAAACATAATAGAACCCACACAAAAGAAAGAATACCAAATAGATTTAGAGTGTATATCAGAAAAATTCATAATTGAAAAATTTGTATGTAAACACTCATTTGCAGACAAGAGATGGAGTACAAGTATATACGCTATATCCTACAAGTATAAAAAAGGTTCACTAATGGAGTACGCTATGAGGAAAGAAAAATTACTACTGGATATGGACAACAATATCAGTACAAAGACTCTGATGATGCTTATAGCAGCAGGATTACCAGAATTCATAAGAGATAAAATAGATAGAAAAAATTGTCAAAGCTCAACAGAATTACTACAAGAAATAAAAAAATGTGAAAATCTAGTAAGTAAGAACAGTTTAAAAAAAAAGAAAGTGGAAAGACAAGATAATAAGAAGAAATTTGAAGAAAAGAAACGATGTAAGAATTGTGAAAAACTAAACAAAGGTATTAGATATCATTCAGAAGACTCCTGTTGGTTCAAAAAGGAAAATAGAAAGGAAACCAGAATAAATGGAAGCAATTCAATGATAGAAGTGAACCTATGTAAGGAACAAAAAAACGAATAACCACACCATTGATCAAAGTAAAGATAGTATTAGAAGAGAAGTTAGAAGTAAACGGAATGTATGACCCAGGTTCCCAAGTCTCTCTAATAAATTCGAGACTAGTCAAAATAAAAAAAAAAGAGACAGAAGATAAAAATAAAATATTTTTAAAGATGGTCAATGGTGTGACACAAACAAAAGGTTTAGTAACCATTAAAGTAAAAATTTTCGATAAAGAGGAATACGTTGATATATTTAATGTAGAAAGAAATAACTTTGAAGATTTCATTATTGGGTTAGATATGATAAAGAAATTCAAACTAACTCAGGATGAAAATTTACAGATATCTCAAAAGAAAGAAACACAAACAAAAAAAAATATAAATACATTGAATAGAAATGAAGAAATAAAAGAAGTTAAAGTAAATTTTAACGAACATGTGAATGAAGACGAATTTATATTGGATCTGAATCACTTGGACAATACAAAAAAAACAAGGATAAAAAAACTTATAGAAAAATATAATTTCATATTCGCAAAAAATAAATATGATGTAGGCACCATTTCGGACTATGAAGCTCGAATAGACTTACTAGTTGATAAATATTTCAGTAAAAGACCATATAGATATACTATAGAGGATAAAAAGGAGATAGAAAATCAGGTGGCAAAACTAATAGAAAATAAATTAATTGAAGAATCTTATAGTCCGTTTGCAACACCAGTAACTCTAGCATTAAAAAGAGATGAAAACAAACGATCCTGATTGTGTATAGATTTCCGCGAATTGAACAAAATAGTTACACCACAAGTTCAACCATTCCCATTAATAGAAGATTTAATACTAAAAACAAGAAACTGTAAATACTTCACCTCACTAAATATAAATTCCGCTTTCTGGTTAATTCCATTACGTATTGAAGATAGACAAAAAACAGGATTCGTTACACAAGAAGGGTACTTCCAATGGACATGTCTACCGTTCGAACTAAAAACATCACTAGCTATTTTCCAAAGAATATTATCTAATATTTTAAGAAAGCACAAATTAAAAGACTTTTCAGAGAATTACATAGACGACATCTTAATTTTTTCAGAATCATTTGAAGAATATATAGAACACATAGAAAGAGTAATGAAAACAATAGTAAATGAAGATTTCAGACTAAAATTTAAAAAATGTACATTTGCAACAGAATCAGTGAAATATCTCGTACACATAATAGAGCACAATACAATAAGACCAGTGAAAGATAATCTAATCTCAATACAAAATTTTCCCAGTCCAAAAGAATATTAGACAATTTCTCAAAAAAATAAACTTCTATCATGAATATACACTGAAAAGCTCAATACTGCTAGACCCATTACATAAACTATTAAGAAAAAATGAGAAGTTTATATGGTCTGAAGAGTGTGAAAAATCTTTTACAAGTATAAAAAAATTATTATGTTCTCAACCAGTGTTGCAAATATTCGATAAGAATTTACCGATAAGAATTTACACGGATGCATCACTAGAAGGCATTGATGCAATATTTAAACAGATACAAAATGATGGTAAAGAAAAGCCAGTAGCGTACTTTTCAAAAAAATTGAATGATTCGCAAAAAAGAAAAAAAGCAATTTACTTAGAATGCCTGGCAATCAAGGAAGCGGTAAAGTATTGGCAACATTGGCTGATCGGAGGAAAGTTCATGATATTTACAGATCATAAACCATTAGAAGGTATGAACATAAAAGCTAGAACAGATGAAGAACTTGGGGAGTTAACGTACTATTTGTCACAATATGATTTTCAAATTAAATATATTCCGGGAAAAAATAACGCTGAAGCAGATAGTTTAAGTAGAAATCCAGTACTGAAACCATCCGAAAATACAGAAGAAATACTAAAAATAGTTAATCTAATAAAAATAAAGGAGATAAAAACAGATCAAAAAGAAAATAGAACACTGCAGAAAACTAAAACAAAATTAATAGAAAAAGACGGAGTGTTCTATAAAGAAATTAGAAATAAAGAAAAGATAATTTTTTTAAATTAATTAAATTTTTTCTAAAGAATAAAGTTTAAAATCAATTAAAGAAATACACTCTGAATGGTGTCATATAGGGATCAAACAAATGATAGGCAAGATATCTCCTTATTATACAGCTAAAGGTATAACTGCAAATATAAAAAAAATTTGCCAGAACTGTGAAATATGTATTAAGAACAAAATCCAAATATGGATTGATGTCACAATTAGGACCAGCAACAAAACCATTTGAAATAATGTCAATAGATACGATTGGAGGCTTCGGAGAACAAAGATAGACAAAAAGATACCTCCACCTGCTGGTGAACCATTTTACAAGACACGCATTTATGGTAACATCAAAAACCCAGAGTGCAACGCATTTCATCAAGCTGATAAATAAAATGCTAGAAACAGACAAAATAGGAATAATACTCGCAGATCAATACCCGAGAATAAACTCAAAAGAATTCAAGAAATTCCTAAGAGAAAATGACGCTAAATTAATTTTTACGGCTGCCAACACGCCTTTCTCCAACGGTCTGAACGAGAGACTGAATCAGACCTTAGTAAACAAAATAAGATGTAGGATAAATGAGAAAGAAAAAAAAAGAGCTTGGACAACGATGGCTAAAGAATGTTTGAATAAATATAATGAAAGAGTAATTCAGAAATGTGGAAGGGACTAAGTGATTTTTGGCCGTTGAAAATAATGGAAAATAGATATTATTTTGTATTTTGAAGTGAAGGAAGGTTTCTTGAGAAGAAGGGAAGGCATTCTAACTTTGAGACTAATATTAGGTAGACGTCCTCGTGATCGTGAAATCGTTGTCCCGGCGCACTGGTCCACCGTATTCATGCTTGGTACAAATATATCCTTGTAGTTGGAACGATATTAGATCTTCTTGGTGTGATTGGTTGTATTTTGAGTTGTAAAATGGAAATGAGTAACGAAAAAAATGAATAGATTCCTTCCAATCATCCTGTTTTCTCGACAAATATATATATATATATTTTATTTTATGAAAATCATTTTATCTTTCTATATATATATGTATATATAGAAATATATATATATATATATATATATATATATATATGAACTGATCCTACATATATATATATATATATACATATATATATATATATGAACTGATCCTACATATATATATATATATATACATATATATATATGTAGGATATTTTTTAAAACCCTACCTGTAAGATATGGATTGACTAACTTTATCAGTTCACCTCGCCTGATCATTTTCCTTCATTAACCTTTGATAATTTCAGCATCTGTCATAGGACTTGCCTGTTCGGTTGTATTTTACAAAATCTTTTCTATCTGGCAATTTGGACTTTTTCTCGTTATAATGTCATTTGTGATCTCTCAGCAATCGGTCATCGTGTTATCTTCGATATCGAATTCAATAACCGAACTATCTTCTCGATCTTACTCCAAGACTCGTTATCGATTATTAGTTCGTCATCGCTGTTTTTTTGCTCGCTAATCTCCTTTCTCTCATCGATCATCAATGAATGATCGGACATCTCGAACTTTGATTTTTTATTTTCAATACTGTTTTTGCTAATTTCTCCTGTTTGATGATTAGCAATCCATTCCTCTTCCTTTTCCTCTTTTTCCAATTCCTATTGTTGCTTCTGTTCTCGTTTCTGTCTCTCTATCTCTATCTTTGTCTCTTTCTGTCCCTCTTTATATCTTTCTGTCCCTCTTTATATCTCTCTGTCTCTCTTTATCTCTTTCTGTCCCTCTCTCTCTGTCTCTGTCTCTTTCTCTGTATCTCTATATCTCTCTGTTTCCATACTTTTTTGTCTTTCTCTGTTTCTTTCTATCTCTCTCTCTCTTTGTGTCTCACTCTGTTTCTCTCTTAATTTCATCCGTAGGTCTTGCGATCTGTTGTTGTTGTTGTTGTTGTTGTTGTTGTTGCTGATGATGATGATCCTGATCTCCATTTTGGAACGCTTTCAATACACTTTTCGTCTTTGATGCTAATTCCTTAATTTCCTCATAATTTTATTTAACTTCCATTCTAGAAAGCAGGTTCCACTTGACTCTCATCTTCGTCGAAATCGCAGACGTCTTTAACCTCTTTTTCTTTAACCGGATCGGAAATGTGCTATAACTTTACTTCGTTTGATTTTACGTCGATATTTAGAACTTCTGGGACTCATTCTTCTGCGACATTTTTCGGTCCTCTCGCTATCACCGTCCTCATTATCACATACGCATCACATGGTCTTCCCTCTCTTCGACACTGGAATGCACGATGCCTACGTTCATTGCAGCGAAAACACGTTGTTCTTTTCTCTTTCAAAGGGCACTTAGTACCAACATAATTTGTCCCATCACAATTATAGCACCTCTTTTCGGACGCTGTCTGCACTTTTCGAAATTTAGAGGATTGATTTTCTCTGCATTTTTTCTTTGTGCAGCGCCATCGTTTCTTCTGGCAGTGTAATGCTCGCAAAGGCACGAAGAAGATCCTTTTCCATTAATGGAAGTTTGAGCTCGTGCAAAATTTCTCAGTCATTTGTTGAGTATACCATGGATGATGTATCCCACTAGCTCTTCTCCTCTTATAGAAGTTTGGTTTCCTAAGATAACCTTCTCATGAAGATATTCGGGAAACAATTCCGTCTTTTTTCACTTACGCTCTTTGACAATGTCCGCCGGCAATGATACGAACTCCATAGTAAAGTGATACCATTGTCAAGCGCATCCCGTTATTCGCATTGCAATGAGTAATCGACTTTCTGCATCCGTTAAATCGAAATCGACTCGAATAGTTTGAACTTTCTCAGATCTCATACCTCGTCGTTCCATTATAGCAGTCTAGCATCTTTTTGATCTTTTTGGATCGGAGCATTGACATTCCCTCTCCTTAATGGCACGCTTCTTATGATTGCCTCTTGAGCTTCATACCAAGGCTCATTTTCCAAGTATTATCTCCAGGAGTTGCTGCTGCATGGCTTGTAACTCTTTTACTTGTGCTTCGGTGTCGAAACCTTGAAATGTCGCTTCACTTTCCACTGTCTGTATCACGGCTTCTTCTTCGTCGGTTTTACCACGATCTTTGATGCTTACCATCATCGCTATCTAGTCTCCGGATGGATCTGCTTCGTGAAGCCTAACAATAATCTCGGATTTTTTCCCTTGCGTAGGCAAATTCCAACTCTTTAGAATTGCCTTCAGTTCTTCTTAAAATCTTCTGGTGAATGATTCATGTTACCTTTACGATTTTCACTGCAGAACACTATATATCAAGTTTTTTGTGTCCATATCTATTTCTCAATCCCGGACGAGCTCTCAAAATATGTAAGATATTTTTCGAAATTCAACTTATTAGATACGGACTGACTAACTCGTATCACTAACTCTTGATTAATATATACTTTATTAATGCAAATGCTATACTTAAGGTATTACAGCTTAAATCCTACAACTCTTTCCTCTTTCCTTCACTTAAAGCTTTACTTAAGGTTTTATTTATTGATCCACTCTTTATTGATCCATTCAGAACAATCTACTTAGAATCTTCGTCATTATACCTCGCTTAGTCTACTCAAGACTTTCGTTGTTACTTCTTATTAGATCTACTCAAAATGTCGTCGTTATACCTTGGCGGATTTACTTAAGACTGTGTCTCCCGTTGTTCTTTTCCGATCATGTAAACCCGATAGATTTTTCATCTCCACTTGCATTTGTGCATACGCATTCAATAACTCTTATCGCCATTTTATCCTATCCCTTGTTTCGTTGCCTATATCAATCATGCTACATTTCTATCTGACTCACTCTCTCAATATCTCAGACCCTTCTCTTCTTTTCATAAACAACGCAAACGATATGCCTCATACATACACAAGCACACAGCTTATTAATGCCAGAACCTTTCACCTTTTCAGATTCTTTTGTTCCTTGTCTAACTATCGATCTGTTTATCCCATACATACACACACACACACACACACACACACACACACACAACTAACCAATTCTAGAATCTTCCATCTTTTTATTCGACTGATAGATTTACTTATTTCATCCACCCTTATACACAACTGACTAACTCTAGTACTTTCCATCTTTTGTCTAACTATTGATAAGCTTATATCATATACACATATGCACACAACTAATTAGCCCTAGAATCTTTAAACTCATATATATATTATATATTCCTTTGCATTTGGAGCCATCCCGAATATTATCTACCAGCAACTCGGCGCCACTTTGTCGCAAAAGCATGCACCTAGGAATCATATTATATAATGTAGTTTTGGAACCAAGTAAAGCATTGTAATGATATTTGATTTATTAAAATTTGTAAACATCAAAGAGCATATATTTGAAAAAAATAAAAATTTTATTTCTTATAATTTTCGACAGTGAGATAAATTTTGAAGCAATTCCCAATATGCATTGCTGCCTGATTTGTGCATGTTTCATAATAATAATTTGTTTGACATCTTCCACCTGATGTTTTCCTGTCAAAACAAATAATACAGTCCCATTTTCTTTCTCCCACATTGACAATATGTAGTTTATTGTTCAGTCTATTGTCCAATGAAGATGTGAATGAACGTGTTCTTGGTTCCCGAAAATTACCTCTTAACTGATTTATGAAACTTTCGACAAACTTGTGATGTGTCATTGATGTTTATTTTTTTACTTTCTTTTGAGATTCTGTAAATTATGTAAGAATTGATAACAAACATTTCTAGTCTCCAAAAAATAATTTTCTCCGTCATTTCAATGATTTCCGTATAAATCCGTATAAATACGAGACATATTGATCAGCATGATCCACACCGCCCATATTTGCTGTACAATCTAAAACTATTTCAGGTTTATCGACTGATATATTTCCACCGCGCAATGTTTTGAGGGTAAATTCCATTTATATTATTTTAGTTGCTGAGCATTATGACAATTCTCTTATCTTTATACGCAAAAAGCGTAATATTATTCTTTCTTTATGCAACTGTTTTTTTTTTGTAAAAAATTTGGGTTTTCATATTTGCATAGATATGCCTTTTCAATTAATTTTTATTGTGCCAGTAAGATGACATTTCATCTTTACCAATTTTTTTACTAAGAAAATGCTGGTGTAGTATCTATTGATATGCATATGGTATCCTACTACATCAGAAACTTTGTCTAACAACTTTTTATATAAATGTAATGGAATTCTAGTGCTTACTGGAAGATCAGGCCGGGAAATATTATCAAATGTTATGCTGCCAAAATACGGAAGTATTGAAAATAAGTATCCGGTTTTTGAATCAGTTAGTGCATATATGCATATATCCCATTTGGTTGGTTTATTTGGATTGTATGTGATAAATGATATTCTGCCTTTAGATTTAACTATAGATTTATCAACAGAAATTGCCTTATCTAGTATGAAATATTATTTAAATTTTAAATCTATATATTCCAAATAATTGCTAGCCTTTTGAATACAAGTTCTAATCGTGCTATCGGTTCACATAGATTTTTTCAAATGAAGTATCCAAAAGATTTGCAGAAATCTGTCGCAGATTTGCAGAAATTGAATGTTCCGAGAAAAAAAGGAATTTTACTATTGGAAGCAGTAAATCAATATTCTTGCACATTTGACATTTGAATCAATCCCATATTTAGTATAAAGGCGATGAAAGCTAGAAATTATTGTTTAGTAACGTCGTGCCACTTCTGCCAAGTTGATTTGTATGATAATTGTTTATTTCTTATTTTTTCGTAGGCATAATAATTTTCGTGTAGCAAAATTTTTTCGTTTGGCATAGTCTTTTCTTTTATTATATTGTATACTAATTCACTTGTAAAATATAAAGTAAAACAGTTTATACGTTCTTTTATATTGCTCGGCATTTGTGGTCCAGTTGTTTGGTAATTAAGTTAAAATTTATTATTACTGGAGGAATGTATGACTCAGTAACGTCTTCTCATTCTTTACTTGACGATTTGTTGTCTTTTATCGCTATGTTTTCTTTTGCAATATTTTAATTGCTACCACTATATTAACTATCTCACATATATAAGAATTTATATATTTATCACATAAACTAAGAAAGAATAAAATATCAAATAATATAATTGTTACATCAGTTTATGAACTGAAAAATGATATTTATTAACAAGTTGAATGCCACGGGGGTCACCGGTGACCGGCACTTAACTTGACTGTGACGCCATGGGGGCCACCGGTGACGGGCCTGCCCAGATTGAAAAAAAAAATAAAAAATTTAGATAAATGACAATACTTATAATTTTTTATTATTATCATCGTTGATGTAGTGGTGTGAAAAAATGAATGCAGTATAAAAAATCTGAAAATAGTTTTATTTATACATGTAATATAGTTTTATTATGCGCGCACGTTACGATGTGTCGTATTGAAATATTCTAAACAAAGAAAGGGTGAACAAGCACAATCTTTACAATATCTCACGACTTTTTTGCTGCAGTTTTTTGCAATTATTCTTCTTAGCTTCTTTGAATTTTTTTGGTAACAAATTTTACAAAATCTTCGCACCGTTCGAGCTTTTCCCGGCATTGCTTTTAATTCATGTCATGGTTTTCTCAGCAAACTTTCACGTGGAGAAATGGAAACTTCAGCATCATTATCACGACATTTTGTTAAATACAATGCAACTTTCATTCTGCAGTCGGAAATTTGAATATCTTTTCTTGTTACCTGCTTGAATAATATCATTGAATTTACCATATATGTATTCAATAAGAGTTCTATTGCTAATTTTCTATACCACTTTAAAGTTTTGCATAGTGGTGAATTATAAGCTGTCATTTGGTCTGATAAATCGACTGATGATTTTCCTAGATTATATTCCACAACCATTTTTGGTTTTTCACACGAATAAAATTTCGTATGTACAGTAGTCATTTCTGCAGAATGTTTCGTTCAAAGCATCAATACATCTCTCTTGTCTTTCCATTTTAAAATTGTTATTCCGGATTTATTTTCGCGAGCAATGAGTTCTCCACGTTTTAATTTTTTGGATACTACTTCTACTGAATTTCTACATCGATTTTTCCGTAGTGTATCCATTAAATGTGGATTCTTTGCTATTAACTTTTCTACCAGATCAACACTCGTATACCAGTTATCTGTGCAGACAGTATGCCCTTTACCTAATATATCTTTGCAAAGAGACATTACAATCTCGGACGATACGGTTCCTGCTGTTTTATCTCTATTTTTTTCTTTTCTCGAGTATATTTCAAAAGAGTAAGTATATAGTATAAGTACCACAGCATAATTCAAAAAATTTAATTCCATATCGATGCCATTTCAGTTTCAAATATTGTCGAAATATTATGCGGCCTTGGGAGGGCACCAATGATTCGTCTACGCATAATATTTCATCTGGATTGTAGTATTCTTTAAAACTTCTGTTTAATATGTCGATAATGTGAATAATTTTGGATAATCTATTACTAGAATCGTTTTCTTCATTACTAAAATGAATGAACCGTAAAAGTAATTCAAATTGATTTCTCGGTATCACTGTACTTGGGAATGTCTGGTGATATTTTTAATTTCTACTCCAATACAGGTGAATTTTGGGTAATCGCACTAATCCCATCCATATAATTAAGCCAAAAAATCTTTTTATTTCATTCGGATTTGTTTCAATCCATCTATCAAGACGACGTGCTCGCTGTTCTAATACTATTTTCGCAGCATATTTATTTGTTTGGTTTGCAATTATTTCAAATATTTCATTCGAAACAAAAAGACAATAAAAACTATGCGGTTCAGTAAATTTAAAAATTTCAGAATGATGTGTATTGATTCCCGATGAATTAGAAAATATAATCTTTGGTTGATTACACGAAGGTATATGCCAATTTATATCACGTACCTCTTCTTGTGTATTATTTTCGTCATTATTACCATCATCTTGAAATTCGCTTTCACTATATAAATCAATTCGACGGCGACGTACTGAATATGGTATTATCATATCAGACAAACTGCTCGAGAAACTTTCCTCACTATCTGACAACTGATTTGGTAAAAATATATCATCAGTTAAATTGCTTGATGCAGAATTTTCATTTGAAATCATAACTTTATGGGTTAACTAAAAAATTAAATAGGAGATACGAAATGCAAAAATTTTTGTAGTATATAAAAGTATAATAGAGGTTCTTACCTGATTGTTTAACACTCTAGAAAATAATAAAATCATGACACTATTACTCAACAACGCGAAGAAGCACTATGAGATAATTGACGATTGCGCGAAATCGTACTCCAGCGCCCGCCGCAATTAACATGCCAAACATGTTTATACACTGTAACTTATCTATTACAGGTAATATTTCAACATTATATGTATAGAAAATTCATCGTGGCGCCACGGACAATCCCGGTAAAATTCGCGTGGCATTCAACCTGTTAAGGATTAATAAAGATAAGAAACAATGTCTCATACTACGTTCCTGTAGTCAATGAAATCTTGTGAAGTATATATATAAAAGGATCGTGAGTAAACTATTTAAGTTCTTCTGAGTAACATCTATCATGTCGAAGAATGAAAAGTCCGAATCGGCACGTATTGCTTTGGCGTATTGACGAGCAATAATAATGATGACAATAAATTTTTATTATACAATTTTGTCTAAATTAAAAAAGTAAAAATTTAATTTATTTTTTTTTAATTATTATATGCCATTAAATGAAAATATGAATAAACAATATACGAACAAAAAGGCATTTCTCGACAAGTGTAATTTCCTATTCAAACGATTTTTGTTTATTTATTTTATGATATAATTCTATTTACGTTTGAATGAGGCCTCGTCTTTCATTCAATTCATTCTCTTTTTTTTTTTTTAATTCAGATATAAATATATTATTGCTTTGTATATTTTACATTCTTGTGAAAATGAAAGTAACTTTTAATATATTTGTATATATATTTCTCTCTCTCTCTCTCTTTCTCTCTCTCTCTCTCTCTCTCTCTCTCTCTCTTTCTTCCATATACTTGATTTTCTACTTTGATAAAATTTAGAAATAATGAATTTATTATCGTATATTCTTTACATGCTTATAAAATATTATAAAAATATTTTATATCTTTATTTACTTTTTCTTTTGTATGTATAGTTTCACAAAAATTGAAATAAAGTTATTAGCTTTCATGCGAAAAATGTCAATTAATAATTAATTTATATTGGCTCAGGGTTTTCAGATACAGAATCATCTGATCTATTTTGTATTACATATATGCTAGAATTCATTCGAGTACCCAACTGTTACTCGTATGAATCCAGGCTGATATTTTGTACATATTTGTTTATTCATTGATAAATTTTTTAATAACTGACAAATATTTTGCGTAAACTACACTGTAATTTCTATAACGTTTGCATGTGTGTGTGTGTATGTGTAATACTTATAATATGGAATTTTCGCCAATATTTATTGAACAAAAATATTAATTAAAATTCGACAAACGTAGAGAATGTTTATAATATAGTATATGGAATAACTTCTAATTCATATTAAATTATTTATAATATCCAATGTGAAATGTTTTCATTGGTAAAACATTAGAATATTAATGAATAAAATAATAAAAGAGTAAAAGAACTTAAACAACTTTCTAACTATTGCTTATATTAATTGATACCATTTGCTAAATTGATTGATACTATAATAACGCTATGAATGATTGATACTATAATAACACTATTCTTGACAGTCGATTTTAGAAAAATTGATATGATTAATATGAGAGATATGAATGAAATAAAGAGGTATGATGCTTTTGCCTTAATGTAGGATTTTCGCACCAGAGCAGAATGTGTAAGAATCGTGGAGTGATTGTATTGATGAGATTGTTTTAGCTTTTTTTTTTAAATATAAAATTAAGTAAGTAGCATACTTTTGAGTGAATGATATAGTTTTTATTAGAAAAAGGCCTGGAGTAAAAACGTGCGTGATCAATCGCCTACTCTGAGATTAATATTCTTTTTCTGTTGAAAATGTTATCATCAAGTGAAAGAAAAAAAAAATGATTATTTAATAATACGTTATTTAATAATGACTTGTCATCATGTCGTCAGTTCATTAATGTTCTTTATCAAATTTTTTGTTCTCACAGAATAAAAAGGTCATTGAAAAATATATACATAAACATACATACGTATCATGCGTCAGCGTACGTGTGTATATTTGTGTGTGTGTGTGTGTGTGTGTGTGTGTGTGTGTGAGGGCCATTTATAATATCAAGATATATAATTGCAGGTATATAGTTTTTTAATTGAATATAATTTAAATATAAATTTAATGAAAATCAATGTTTGATTTGATAAAACAATTAATGAAAGGATATTAATTATCTCAGAACTTTTTCTTACTTGTGTCTTAATATTTAATATATGTATTTATGATTAATTTTGTGTTAATATTTGTATTTATGTAAACATATGTTCTTTGAATATCAAATATAGATTTAATTAAATATAATTCAAATATAAAAATCTGTATATATTATTGTCAGTGTTGACAAAAATTATAAAAATTATTAAAATTATAAAAATTATTTTAAAATCTACTTTTTACTAATGCTTTATTTTTTATTAATATATGCGTTTATGTAAACATGTGTGCTTTTTTAATTTCATATATAGACTTATGAAATATAACTAAAATACAAACATAATGAATAAATTCTAACTTTGAAAAAATAATTAATTAAAAAATATCAATTGTTTTAAAAATTAACTTTCAATATAGAATTTCAAATATAGATTTAATCGAATATAATACTACAAATATAATGTATTGTATGTGTTACTTTTAATGTAAACTTATCAATTTATGATTGATTCTAAAGTACAAATTTATTAGAACATTTTCAAATATGAATGAATAATTTCTATGTCTAACTGAAATCTATAAATAAATTTCAGCTTTGTTGTTTTGAGTTTGTTTTCCTTTTTAATTTAATTTTTTTGAATTTGCTTTTTTTAGTTTAATTTATCTTAGTCTTTTTTTTCTAGTTTGTTTCTATTTTACTTTTCATTGCTTTGACATGTCTAACAAACAATAAAATATTATTTTAAATTACGTAAATCAACAATCAGTGAAAAAACTTAGTTCCAAAGAAACTGTATTTTTGAACTTTATCCTCAGAGCAATGTTGAACATTATGAGATGTTTTTAATTAAAATATAATATTCTTGGAAAAACGTTAGTGTACATGCTATACTGACATAACGCATCGAAAACCAAGATTTCCTGCAGATGTATCAGGAGTATTTTGACTACGTGCAGCACATCTATATCGATAACAATAACTTTTGTGGCATAAGTAGGAACCACCTTTTTTTACCCTGTCTGTACCACTAAGTGGCCCTTTCTAAAACATTTAACATTAAAAAAAAGTTCATATTAATAATAATGAAAATACAAGTCACATTCATTCACTCTAAATTATTATTACTCACAGGATTTTTTGTTTGATCACTTGTATGCTTTGTGAACCACCAATCTGACGTCCACTCCCAAACATTACCAACTATGTTATGTAATCCATATGAATTTGGTAAAAATTTGGTAATCGGAGCAGTACCAAGGTATCCATCTTCTTGTGTATTATTATGTGGAAATTCTCCTTGCCAAATATTTGCTCTAGAAAAAAAAAAAGTAAGTTTTAATATGTATATAACCACTCATGTATTATTTTTTATTTAGAAATAGTTCAATACCTAAACTCTTTATTAGGAGTTAATTTATTTCCCCAAGGAAATAATCTGTCTGATAGTCCTCCTCTACATGCAACTTCCCATTCTGCCTCCGTTGGTAATCTTTTATTCAACCAACTACAATATGAGAATGCGTCATTCCAAGAAACATGAATGACTGGATGATCCATCCTGACTGAATATCAGTAAGTTACATATATGCAATGTTTATATGTTATATATTACTAATATTTTAATCATAAATAATACATGTTACACTATTCTACATACAAAAATGCAAGGATAATAAATTTTATTGTAATATCTTATTTATGACTTGATAAACTTACAAGTTATATTTGACTTAGGTCCCTCAGGATGTTGCCATGTAGCACCTTTCACAGGTAGCCACCATGGTGCTTGAGCCACTGCTTCTTTTATTTCCCTCTTAACATTTTCTTCTAAAAGACCTTCAAAAACGAAAGAATCTCCAAATTTTTCTGCTTCTGTTTTATATCCAGTTAAACTCACAAACTCAGAGAAATCTTGATTACTAACTTCAAATTTATCTATGTAGAAATCATCCAGAACAACTTCTCTTTTTGGTCCTTCACCATCCGCTACAAAAATTGGATTGTTTGTTCCTATCGAAAATGTACCACCATTTATTTTTGCCATTTTTTCAATACTTTGTCTTTCTTTATCGTCCCTTGTCTCCAACTTTTTAATATCATTCACCGAACATTGTTCTTGTCGATTTTGAGTAAAGTGTGATTGTCTATTTGCTTTACTTCCACAATGAGTATTTTCTTCATTAGAAAAACAGATAATTATAAACGATAAAAAGGATATAATCCATAACACGACACGTCGTAGGTTAGACATGGTTAATACTATAAAACGTATAACTCGTAATATGTGATATTATGGTTACTTTCTATTTAAAAAGAAAAAACGAATGTGGTTGTCTATTTGCTTTTAAAGATATGTAATTTCAAATCAAACATCTGTGTCAAGAAAGTCTTTATGGTATCTGTCATATAAAATGATATAATGCTATATTCTAATTTAATATGTAGTTTCTAAAATGTTTCAGAAATGTTTCTCGAAACAAAATAATGTATAATTAAAATGAAAAATAAAATTGTATTTTTCATGTAGAATTTATTTTATTTTATTTAATATTTGCAAATCCACTTGTAGACTTGTAATGTCTAATGTGGTTTGTATTTGAGGTTACCGCTATTATCAAAATAATTTCAAATACGTCATAGTTGTTGAATGCATCTTAAAATTTGAGTGTAGAGCGCGCTGTACACGTTCATGGTCTTTTTCACCAACATACTTCTACATAGTTGATAGCAATCGGTGGCAATGTGAACTGATTATAACCTATTGTTTAATGCCACGTATATTTATGTGCCATGCTTAAAAGTTAAAATTTTGCGACAGAAATAAAATCATGGATATGATTATAATAATATTTTAATGTTTAAATCTATAAAATAATAAATAGTGAATTATATTCTGTGACGATAGATGATTTATTGTGTAAGATGTCGAACAGTCAACATTCCAAGCTACTTATTTGTGCTGCCGGTATTTTCATATGTTACTTTTATTTTGGCATGCTACAAGAGAAGATAACGAGAGGTCAATATGGTGATGAGAAGAATAAAGAGAAATTTACTTATATGTTTGCTCTCGTTTTTACTCAATGTTTGGTTAATTACATGTTTGCTAAGATGATTTTATTAACGGTTATGAAACAGGGCGAAGATACAACACCTACATTATATTATGCTATTTCTTCTTTAACGTATCTGCTTGCTATGGTCTGTAGTAATATGGCTTTACAATTTGTAAGCTATCCAACTCAAGTGATAGGAAAATCTGGAAAACCCATACCTGTTATGGTACTCGGTGTATTATTGGGCAACAAGGTGAATTAGATCAATTTGTTTTAATTCAACAAGTTAGAATCAAATTATTTTGAATAATCTAACCAACAAATTCTATTTTCCTTTTTTTACAGGTATATCCAATCAGAAAGTATGCTTTTATATTTTTAATCGTGATTGGAGTTGCTTTATTTATATATAAGGATGGAAGTGCAAATAAACAAACAGAAGGACAAACTTGGTTTGGGGAGTTACTACTTTTGTTATCATTAATGATGGATGGATTAACAAGCGCAGTACAAGAACGTATGAGAGCAGAACATAAATCTAAATCTGGCCATATGATGCTCAATATGAACCAATGGTCTGCTGTATTTAGTGGGATAGTAATCCTTATCTCTGGAGAATTGTTTGAATTTATTAAATTCTTACAACGTTATCCATCTACTATTTGGCATATTTCAACATTTTCTTTGGCTGGAGCGTTTGGACAGTATTTTATATTTTTAACAGTTGCTGAGTTTGGTCCATTACCATGTTCCATAATAACTACTACTAGAAAATTTTTCACTGTCTTAGGATCTATATTAATTTTTGGTAATAGTCTCCTACCTAGACAATGGATAAGTACATTTATAGTATTTATGGGTTTATTTTTGGATTCCATGTATGGCAAAGATAAACCAAGTAGAAAGGAAACAGTTAAATAATTATACTTTATAAAGAGAAAATAATCATTGTTCCTCAAGTATCTCATTTTATTCAATCTTTGTTAGATTTCTTTGATATCGAGATACATACAAAATGCCTTTTATCAAAGTACACTTTCTACTATGCCAATGGAATTAATTACTTTTTTATGTAGTAGATACAAAATATTGAACCAATTATACAAAGAATGTATCTATAATATATATCTAAGAGACTTTATTTATAATAACTAAAAATATTGTCTAAAAAACGTGAAATATTTTAAATGTGAATGAGACAGGCACAAATGTTAGATATTATGAAATTCTTCCAAACATACATTTTTTATATAAACATATAAATATTACAAGATTATGGAATTCTTTTTATTTGGTCTTTCTTATTCTTTTGAAAGAAAGAATTGTAGAGATCGTAATTTGTGATCAAAGGTATATTTGTTTTCATTGATACTTATTTTTAAATATTGGTACTACTCTACTGTTATATTCATTTTATATATTCGGTGCTCTTGCATATATATATATATATATATAAAGAGTATAATTTTATGTAAAAAATTCTGTATCTTATATTAGGTTTATTAATTTTTTTGCTCTCTTATATTTCTTCTCTTCCTTGAATATCTTCCCGATAGTCTCATTTAAAAGTAGATTAAAATACTAAAACTATATAATATAATTCATGATAATGCAATGAAATATCTTAGCTACTGTATATATCGTAATATTCTTTGCACCGCATTAATCTAATTAAATCCTATTCCTTTCACAAAGAGATAACAATATGTCCCATATTATAAACTATGATCTTCATAATAATTTAAGAGAATATCAAAAGTGTATATACATTAAGGTATATATATATATATATATATATATATATATATATATATATATATACACGTATCGTTGAAATTAATTACTGAAATACAGTAGGACACGATTATACAATGTTATCGTATACAAATGATATATACGTAAATGTAGATATATTGCCAATCTTCGTCAATATAAAACAATCTATCATTCCTATCGGATTTAATTAATTACCTGTAAATTTTATTGATACTGAATTTTAACATTCCTTCGAGGGAATTTCCGAGTTTCAATCGACCGATTAAATTCAACGAGTCACAATTGTGTTTCTTGTTTTATTTTTTTTTTTTTTTCTTTATCCTCGCATGTATTATATGTAAAGATCATTATAGAATTAGAGAAATATATTTTAAATATGAGGATCGTCGAATTAGTTCAAGGTTCGAAATGATCATGAAATTGCCAATGAATATCAAGATCAAGAATTAAGATAAGTAAGAGGGACTGATGTGGTGGAGTGAGGAAGGAGAGGAGGAAGAGGAAGAAGGAATAGAATAATGTAAAGTTAAAAGATGGAGAGGCTGGGATAGGGTTGAATAAATAAAATAATCTATTCTGATCTCTCTGAATAACTACCAACACATATGAGAAAATCGATAATCAAAGTTATCTACGCGAATACTTTTGTACAATATGTATATCCTATTTTGCAACAGTCGAATGACACACCGAAGATAAAGTTGTGCACGTACAAGTTGGTAAAGAAGCGGTAAGGGGGAGGAGGTAAGAGGGACTCGTAATCAGCTAAGTCTATCATAAATGCCGGAGTCGCTGCAAAAGAAGCAGTTTAGCGTAGGTAGCCGCTTTGGTTGTCTTATTATTCAATGCCGGTGTCATCATCCGTAGTGTAAGATTAAAAAAGTAGACAACTAAGTGTGTGTTAGATCGATAACGTGTTTCTTAAGGATTTATAACTTATATACATTATTACGAGAGTTATGAGATTCTTCGTACTTTCTACCGTCATATTAGTCGGTTATTTATCCACGTGCTTGCAGTTAGTGCAAGCGCATCGTAACGATAATGCTGGTGAGTGTGATCCTTGATCGTGAACTTCGTTTTCATCGATACATTTAAAAAGAAAAACATTACAAAAGAAAAAAATATATATATTATATAATAATAATAATAATAATAACAATAATAATAATAATAATAATAATAATAATAATAATAATAATAATAATTAATAAATAAATAAATAATCGTTAAATATTTCTTCAAGTTTTTCGACATATTTAAAGTATATAATTTAAAGTAAGGAATATATGTAGATATATGTTAGATATACATGTATATCAATCGAAAGTCATCATCATTTGAAGGACGCTCATCAATAAGTGAAAAAATTTGATCGAAAGTGATCATTATTATCGTTCTCATTGGAGTTTTACATTATAGTTTCGGTATATCATTAAAGTAGGAATATATGTATGTATGTATGTATGTATGTATGTACGTATGTATGTATATATATAAACGTATATTGATCGGGAGTCATCGATCATCCATTAGATAAGTGAAAAAATTCAATCAAGAGAGAGAGAGAAAGAGAGAGCAATCATTTTATTATCGTTCTCATTGGAATTTGTAGTTTTTTCAAACGGCGACATATATATCACACGGGAAAATCCTATCAGAAGATAATTTTTACTCCATTGGATATACCTTATTTTTTTTTTTCTTTTTCTCTCTTTTTTTTTTTCTTTTTTCAACTTACTCGCTTCGCTAATAAGATCTCTTTTGAGCGAATACTTTTGAGGAAGTCAAAGACGAATTTTCAAAAAAATGCGTCGTTTCTTTTCTTTTCCCCAATTGTAAGGATAATTTTACATTCGACGCACTACGTTCGAAGAGGAGAAAAAAAACAAAGAGTTAATAATATTGCGAACAAAAGAACGCAGAGAAAAAGACGTCTTCCCGAATACACACATCCAGATCTTTGTGATTTTCAATCATTATTTCACGCGGTACATACGTGGAAGAAATATTATTATTGCAAAAGACGAAAAATTGGACAAACTTAGAACATCCTAACGAAGAACTTTTCCGTGCTTATACGTGTGTGTGTGTGCGTGTGTGTGTGTGTGTGTGTTTAGGATTATAACGTATCAATGCATTATTCAGATATAGCGAATAGCTTAGCGTTTTGATCAGTATCTCCATCGTCTTCGTATTTTATTAACATGCTCTTTTCGATTAAACGATCTACGTCAAATTATAAAAAAAATACACGATATCATTTATTTTTAATTACATATAGTACAATAATTACACTGAAAGAAGTTATATAAATAAATCAATAAGTAAATTCAAGTATAAGAAAAAAACTTTTATTGTCGCATTAATTGAAGTATTAGTAGTAGAAAAATAATAATAACTTTTATATTAAACTCGAAGAGTTTTTTCTTAGAAATAATGATATTTATATATTGTAATATTGTACTAACATATACTGACTAAACAAACTAACCAATAACATAAATTATTCCGACGAAAACATAATTTATTATAATGATAAATGAACATTAACTCTAAACTAACAACATATAAAACCACAAATTCCATTCTTTTGTTGCTATTAAACATTCTTATATGTACTTACGTATTCTTGACGTCGATAAGAATTAATCCGAAGAAACGGTTGTATATAACAAGAAGTATATATATATATATATATATATATATATATATATATATATATATATATACACGTGTATGTGTGTATGTGCATATTACGAATTATAACTCATCAAATACATTACTGGTCGTTTTAGAACTGGTGATCAAGGAAATCGAGGAAAGTCAGAAGAATTGTACGCCTCGATCGATCAATGACTTCCCAGAGGACATCTTTACGCCAAAACAACGTGAAAAGGGGGCGGCTCTGTTACACGCATTCTTTGGCTTTTATTGCTTTTTATTGACCGCTTTTGTCTGCAACGATTATCTCTTACCAGCACTCGATTGCATCTGTTCCGGATTGAATATCTCAGCTGATGTTGCTGGTGCCACATTTCTTGCTACCGCCAGCTGTTTTCCAGAATTATTTGTCAGTATCGTTGGTACCTTCTTAACTGAATCTGACCTTGGAGTTGGTACCGTAGTTGGTAGTGCGGTATTTAATACTTTTGCTACTACAGCCTGCGGAGCACTTTCAGCTATAAAAGTGAGTAGTAATCCAGATTTTCTTTATGTTTCTTTCTTTTTTTTTTCATCTTTTGTATGTATGCATATGCGTATATTTTTCTTTTTGTTTTTGTTTTTGTCATGGTCAATTCGATTTATCTCTATCTAACAAGTCTACATAATAAGAAGATAACATTAATAGTATTTTAGCGAAATAATTATATCCTGTGAGTCGACTGAACTTCCAAACCGGTTAGACAAACTTCTTCCTTATTCATTTCCTTCGATTCTGTTTGCTCATTATATACTGCGATTATTATCCTTCAATTAATATGTATACGATGAGATGATCGATTTTTCATGTTCGTTCAACGACAGCAAATAAAAGCTATGATAGGATTTCCCCGTTTGAAGATTTATAACGATAAATGGGGAATTTTTTATGCGTAATTTAGAATAATCATAAATCGATGAAAATCTTACGAATCATTATTTATCATAAAAGAATCGTTACTGTGTACTTCAGATTGTTTCTTTTATATGTGGAGCTTTATTTTTTCTTTTTCTTTTTTCTCTTTTTCTCTTTCTCTTCGCATTAAAATCTTTGAAGGTCATGTACATGCTTTATTTTATATAACAGTAAAGGACCTTTATTATAATCTTAAAATATTAAAAAAAATGCATTTTAGAATGTGTTTTTTAAATAGTTGACCTCTATTTATCATCTAATTAACATCGCTTTTGTAGTGTATTAAGATAAGAGGTAATGCTGGTAACTAAAGTACATAATATATACTTAACATTATTGATGTATATGATATGTATAAGACCTATATATTCGAGCATATACGTACATATAAATGTACATATACAAAAGTTATATAATTATATTCGCATATAATCTAATAAAATATATTGTGTGCATTATCGATTATATATATATATATATATATATATATATATATATATATATATATATATATATTTCCATTCAATTTTCAGCCAGACTATATGACATAACTTCCACGGATAAAATTGTACGATATTAATTCGTATTCGTAGTTAATTCTTTTTTCCTTCTTCTTTCTTTATTATTCGCGATTAAAAACTAAAGAAAAAAATAAATTGATAAAATTTCGATTATTTGAGATATCGAGAAATGCACGTATCATATTGTCTTTCAACGATCAATATTTTCGATAAATGAATCCAATATCTCTTCATAAGATGGGATATAGTATTATTAATAAAATAAGTATCTGCTTCTTCGTCGTCGTATCGCCATCTAATCGAACTCAAAATTTAATCGATCTGACAATATCTCGAAGAAAAAATAATTTTGCTGAAAATATTGCGTCGTTGATGTCAAGCGCGAGTATTATTTAAAATTTCAATAATCGATTCATTACAGAAAAAAAAAGAAAAAAGAAAAAAAGAAGAGAAATCTAATATAGCTGCGCATCTTTATGATTAGAACCATCAAACTAGTTGTAATTAAGCAAAGATACGTAAATACATATACTCATAGATACATACCTCCTTTCTTGTTGACTGTGTAATTTTTAAAATGACGATGGCGATATGTGTACATATGTTGTACAATTTATACGATTTATATGTTAATATAAGAAATAAAAAGAGAGAGAAAAAAGAAAATAAAATTCGGATTAGTTAATAGAAAGGAAAAAGAGAGAGAGAGAGAGAGAGAGAGAGAGAGAGAGAGAGAGAGAAAGGACATGGGATTAGAAATATTCAAGTTCTTTCTATTTTAGTCAAAATCTTTCTTTATTGCATACGAACGGATTCGAAAGAATGTGGTGTCGATAAAGTTTAAACGGCGCTAGTGGATAATCGATATTCAATTATCGTAGGTAAATCTTATTTTATCATATCTCTCACAACTACGTGTTAGAAGAGAGCCGTGCTAAGATAATCATCGACGCGACCACGAGACGACAATGGTCGACATCGTGCGTGTTACGTTTTTATTATTGCTCCGAGACATTTTCATGATAATAAATCCGACGAAACGAATTCGTGACTTTAACGTCTAACGATCCGAGCGTTATATCTCTAACAAGATAGGACGACGAGGAGGAGGAGCGCGGCGATAGGTAATATTATTTAAAAACCGGGAAGCGATTTTTTTCTTCTTTTCATTTTGTTGTTATTGTTATTTGTTTTTTTCTTTTTCTCTTTCTTTCTTTCTTTGTTATTACTAATTTTTTATTTCTTTCTCCGTCTCAAAACGATCATTCTCGCTGACACGCGGCGTGACATTCGTGAGGGACATGCAAAGCGCATATAATTTTTTATCATCGTGGCACGAAATACAGTATATATCTTTTGTTTTTTGTTTTTTTTTTTGTTATTTTTTCTTTTTTTTTTCTTTTCTTTTTTGTTCTTTGATTTTGTTTTTGTTTTCTTTTTCGATTATTATCAACGATAATGCTCTACGAAAATCACGTCGGTCGGATCGATCGCACCTCAAAAGAACTCGATTTTACGTTAAATTGCTTGTGATCCTTATCGATTTCTTTTTTACAAGTCACATGTATGTACATATACATATGCATATACATATACATATCATATACATATGCATATATATATATATATATATATATATACATATATGTTTGTATGTGTATTATCAGAATCCCACAATTAAGTTTTTTTCTTTGCAAATATTTAACAGGGTATACAGCTAGAATGGCAAATACTGTCGCGCGATTGCATAATCTACGTGATATCCGTTGGTTCGTTGGTATTGGTTATGTGGGACGGCCTGATCACCTGGTACGAAGCAACGATCTTCATGATATTGTTCGTTGGTTATTTGGTCCTTCTGTTCTGCGGCGAAGGGATCACACGTTGGTATAAGAAGATCAAACATCTTTGTTGGAACGGTACCGAGTTTTCGGAAGAAAGTGGTGAGTTTCACACTTGTATTGATTTTATCTCTCTCTATCTCTCTCTCTCTATCTCTCTCTCTCTCTCTCTCTCTCTCTTTCTCTCTTTTGTTCTTTTTCATTACTATTATTATTTACTATTATTATTATTTATTATTAATATTATTATTAATATTATTATTATTAATATTATTATTAATATTATTATTATTATTATTATTATTATTATTATTATTATTATTATTATTATTATTATTATTATTATTATTATTATTATTATTATTATTATTACTATTGAATTTGTTTTCGTCTATCTATTGTCGGAAACATGGCGGGAAATAAGAAAATTCTTCGTGGCATAATTAATTTTCTTATTGTTAGTGACTTCGAAGCCGACGACCGATCCTATGTTGCACGGTATGTACAAGCCATACGTTCACGGTGAACTAATTGCCGAATATAGGAAAAAGAGTATCACGAAGATGGCCGAAATTAAGTCGACCAATAAGAATTTCGAAGAATCACCGGAGAATAAAGAGGAATTGGTCGATTATGTCGAACCCGGTAAAGTTTTGGACGATGATATTTAATTGTAGCTCTTTCAAACTTTGTTGAAAAAAGTTTTGTCATCTCCTTGTCTGTTTCCTTCCAATATTTCCAATATTTCCAATATTTCTCTTCTTTCAGATACGCCGTTCGTTTTACCAAAGTGTAATTTGGTAATGAAGTTATGGTTTTACTTTACCTGGCCTTTAAAGATCTTACTATTTGTCACCGTACCAGACACCAGATACAAAAGATTTCGTTCGTGGTATCTTTTAACTTTTTTCATTTGTACCATGTGGATCGTAGTGTCATCTTACATGGTATCTTGGATGATGACAGTCGTCGGAGACACCATGGGAATCCCTGATTCCGTTATGGGAATAACGTTTCTATCGGCTGGTGGTAACATGCCCGAACTTGTCTCGATCGTTATTCTTTCCAAACAAGGTAAGTAACAAGAACGATTAAATTTTCTTTTTTGCCCGTTATTAACTTTATATCTTACTTCTTTTTTTACTTTTATCTCACTCGCATGATCATCTTGCTTGACAAATCATAATAAATATTAACAATCGGATTATCAATCGTTCAGTAATCGTTCTATCTTCTTCATTCTAATCTTTTTTTTTTCTTTTTTATACTTTCAAGGTAACGGTGACATGGCTATGAGCAATACGTTGGGTGCTAATACTCTTGATATTCTTCTGTGTTTGGGTCTACCATGGCTGATAAAAACTTTAATGTCGGGCAAAGACGTCGAAATTGTATCCGGTGCTCTCTCTTATAGTGTTCTATCTATAATCATTTGCGTTATAT
>NC_062193.1:1357324-1372324 GCF_912470025.1 Vespa velutina | reverse complement strand
AAAACGCCATCAGTTTCTTCTTTCTATTTCTATATCTTTCTATTTCTTCCTTCCTTCTCTCTCTCTCTTTCTTTTTCTCTCTTAGTTTCTTTTTCGTCTGTATTATTCTTCTTTCTTGTTTCTTCCTTCTGATGATTTTTCTCTTGCTAAAACTCTCTCAATTAATGTACAAAAGAGAGAAACAAAGAGAGTGGCAATATCCACTCAAAAAGTAAATGTTGTGTATGTTGTGTGTATAAAAGAGAGAGAGAGAGAGAGAGAGAGAGATACTCAGTTTTGTTGCTTCTTGAGTCTGTCATGTAATAACAAACGTTTTCTATTTATTCTTTCTTCTTTTTCAT
Organism: Vespa velutina; assembly: GCF_912470025.1. NCBI lineage: Eukaryota > Metazoa > Arthropoda > Insecta > Hymenoptera > Vespidae > Vespa > Vespa velutina. The sequence continues at coordinate 1,371,983 of NC_062193.1, read as the reverse complement.
CTTTTTTTTTCTTTTCTTTTCTTTTCTCCTCTTTTTTCCTTTAATATTCCGACGAAAAATCCAAAGTTCGTGTCGACGACATTGTAACGTGTTATTAAATTTCTTCTTCCTCTCTCTCTTCTCTCTTCTTTCTTCTCCCTACCTCTTCTATCTGTCTGTCTGTCTGTCTCTCTCTCTCTCTCTCTCTCTATCTCTTTTTATCTCTCTCTCTCTTTCATTATTTATTCGTGGTTCGTATTTTCTTCTTTCTTCCTTTCTAGTCTTCTTTTTCCTTTAATTTTTCTCTTGCCAAAACTTTGAATAAATGTACGAAAAAAGAGAAAGAGTGAGAGAGAGAGAGAGAGAGAGAGAGAGAGAGATCTTTCTCGGCAAATTGAAGGTATTGTCATCACCTCGTTTTACGAATACATCCAACGGACGATATTTACACCGGAACGATAAAATTCCAAATCCATTTTTTCTTGTTTTTTCTTTCTTCTTCCCTTCTTTCTCTGATCGTGTCATCCTTTCTTTCTCTTCATCATTTTCCTCTCTGAAATTCTTTTTCTTCTATTTATTCTCATATCCGGTGTAATCTCGTCGAAACGCAAGGATATTATTGTTATTATTATTATTATTATTATTGTTATTATTAATATTATTATTATTATTATTATTATTATTATTATTATTATTATTATTATTATTATTATTATTATTATTATTATTTGTTAATGTGTACAAGTCGATGCGTCGTACGTGCGTGCGTGTAGGTGTACGTGTCGTGTGTGTGTGTGTATGTCTCTCACTCATCCGTATGTGTTCATTGTATCTCGCAGAAGGACAACTTGTTGTTCACCTCCTTTGTTTGTTCCTGGTCTTGGCTGTTACCACCCTCGCTCTTCGGGCTTCCTCCCTCGTCTAAAGAGCCCCCACCACTGCCGGGGGGGCAAATCGATTGTCATCTAAGTGCCAGAGTCGACACCATCGGTGGCCGGGACGGTTTGTTATCGAGTATCCTTTCTATCTCGCTCATTACGGTCGCGTTTAGCTTTGGGATTAACTGGAATTGAAGATAACTTTATTAATAAATTTAATTTTATATATATATATATTAATTATTTATAAATATATATATATATATATATATATATATCAATCTATATTATATTCATTGTAAACGTTTATGAAACATGAATTTCGTATATTAAGTAAAACAAAAAAAATAATTAGTTAACGAAGATAGTTTGATAATGTAATATGCGCCATAAATATAAAGCATGTAATAATAATAATAATAATAATAATAATAATAATAATAATAATAATAATAATAAAAATAATAATAATAATAATAATAAAAATAATAATAATAATATTAATATTAATAATTATTATTATTATTAATTAAAAAATGTTTCTTTAGTTTTTAATCGCACATCCAAAGAAATTTTCTCGAGGCTAAATATTACATAATATTATTCAATATAATTAAACATTAAGTACTATTCACGAAACTTTGCCATTTTACAAATAAAAATAAGAAAAGAGAGAGAGAGAGAGAGAGAGAGAGAGAGAGAATGTTATATAAAACATAGGATGTTTAACAAATGTTTTGTTAAAATTTTATAACAAATGTACAAAATGGCCGATCTGATATTTCTTTTTCTTTAAGGAAAATATTCCTTTATGGAATATTTTTCTATATTTTCTCTCAAAGAGGAAGATATACTTTTATGACAGACAAAAGAGTATTTCCATTAAAAAATGTCGTTAATGAGAAATGCGTGTTATAGTATTCATAATTCGAAAATAATCGCGTCATCTTGATATACAGCGTAAATACCAAATATTATTGATTTCAACAAAAGCCAACGAACAAATTAATGATCTTGGAATAAGTCGAATAAATGTTAAAATTTATGTAAACGTAGCAAATAGATATAGACAATGTATTCTTATGACGTATCGACGAAACATCAATTCGTATCATTTCGTATTTTTTTATAATTTCTTAATAAAGCACATTAAGTGTTATGTATTTATTTTATAATTTCAATTTGTTTATTTTTTAATTTGTTTGTCTTATAATTTTTTTTTTGTTAACTTTGTTTATAGAATATGCTAGTAAAGTTTTGTAGGAAAAAAAAACTGGGAAACTCTTCAAAGGGTAATGTCAAATGTTCCAACATAAACTGTTATTTTATATATTGAAATCAATTACTTAAAATGAATAAAGGCCTAGATAGAATAGAATAAGATGAAAGTCAACTCCAGAAAATGTTTATACGTATATAACTTTTATACTAAAAAAATAAAGCCAATACAAAAATTTAGTTTCACGATATTTTCTAGTTAGAAAATTTATTTTCGTAACACAGAAATCCCGCAAACAAAATACGTCGAATATTTAGTTTTCGTTTGGATAGTAAACTAAACTAGAAAATGTATATATATATATATATATATATATATATATATATATATATATATATATATATTCAAGAGAAAATTAAAGAAATAAAAACTTATAGAAAAACTGTGAACTTGCTCTGATAAATAGTAACTCCAAACTGAATATAAACAGTAAAATCTGCAAAAGTATTATCAAATATAGACTTATGGAATACAAATTGTAAAATCTCATGAAAAAAAATTAGAAAATCTACAATCGTTTATTTTAAGAATTACTATACTAAAATCTTAAATGCATTCTGATATGTAAGAAACAATGACATAAGAAAAAATTAAATAACCCATAATAAAAGAGGAAATCAAAAGATTTTCCATAGCACATCAATAGATGATTAAAAACCATAACAACCAACTTGCTAAGAACTACTATTATTCAAATTTGCCCAGAAGGCTTTAAAAGAAAACCTACTTAAACCTAAGATAGTTATTATGTTCTTATATCTAATAGTTATATACTATAGATACTTATATCTATACTATATAATTACATATATAGTTATATACTTATATGTAATAATTGTTATTTATATCTAATAATTGTTAAATATCGATACAACAAAAACTTATTCTTATGATTATTAATAAATGTATCGAAATACGCATGCTACCATTATGATATTATCATAAAACAAATTGTAGTATACAATTAGGAACATTTGAAGGAATTTATATGAAAAAAAAAAAAAAAAAGAAAAACAAAAATTTTCTACTCGAATGACTGATTGATATCATTTTTCAAATGGCTTTACTTGTTATTTACGCGATAAGAAGCAACGAAATGTTATTAAAAAATACAGAATTGATTGAAATATAATAGCATCACGCTTCCTTGCGAGTCAGAAACGATCCATCACATCGCGTGACCCATTAATTGCCCATGATAATAAACTGATAATATTCTAAAACATTTCATGACCTTATTTCATTTTCATGTAAAATAATTAAAAAGACCTAAACGGAAAGTTCAATGAAGGCCACCACCGGTGACCTACAACGTGCTAAATTATATAGTTAACTTATAAAGCTATAATTTATGTAGCTTTTATACGTGTGCATATGTAACTTTTATATGTGTGTGCATAAATAAAATAAAAAGTTGTTCTTGAAAAAATTATTGGACTTGATAATAATTCTGATGGTTAATTTTCATTGTGACATTCTGTATACATGTGTACGAGGTGTATTCGTATTATTGATAAAAGCAGGCATAGATAGGGAGAAAGGGAGGCAAGGAGGGGATGATTCTACGTATAAAAATATGTCGAGAAAAAAAGATAAGATTTTTTCGCTTGAGTTTCGGTTTTTCTTTCACTATTCTTCAAAATACTTTCGTATTCGTTATACTCTATAAGGTTTACATTTTGTTTTCAATGGTACAATTATTATTTCTTTTATATTTGGTCTGTTTTCATCAGTTAAACAGTGAACGTTAATAAGGACATCGCTTCGAACAAATTCTTCAATAACAACGTAATTAATTTTAATGATATTAATAATGTTAATAACGTTAATAACGTTGATAATTATCCGTTCATTGACATTTCTTATTCATTATTATATTACAATGTTTAAAAATTCAGATATAATTCGTTGTACATATTTTACTTACACGTACTCTAGAGAATTTTCAAACATGATTATCTCGAAAATGAAAAAATGTCATTTCATTTCTTTTTCGACTTATTTTTACATATTAAATTAATACACGTTCGGTTATATTATCTATCTGGATATATCCTCTCTCTCTCTCTCTTTATGTGTGTATGTGTGTGTGTGTGTGTGTGTGTGTAGACAATAAGTATGATATGTAAAATCATGATAGATGTAACTATATTAATTATGATTTATTTTTCATATTGACCAAACCACGAGACTGGTTTACCTGTAAACTCTGAAGGCTCTCGTACAGCTGATCTATATTTGATGCACCGAGGAGAAGGCACTGAACACTTTCATTCTTGAGGGACCATGCAATGGCCAACTGTCCAAAGGAACATCCGAGCCTTTCGGCAAGAGCACATACATCCCGTAATTTATCCGAATATTTTCGTGTTTCATCGTCCGCCGATTTGTCCTTCCAAGCATATTCCTACGATAGTGAAAATAGATATACATATGTATATGTATATATATATATTTATATATATGTACATAAACATTTGTATATTTTTATTTATACGATCATTCCATGAACATCTAAACTCGATCCTACATAATATAAGATCGAGACATTTAACGATTAAACGCACCTCCTTATACAAAGACTGCGTTTCATCTTCCGTCCAACTGAAGGAAGAATACTTATTCTGAAAGTAAATTCACATTCTCTGAATCGATCGAAGTAGAATAAGAAGAATAATAAAAAAGAGGAAGTAGAAGGAGAAGGAGTAAAAGGACTAGAAGGAGACTAAAGGACTATTTTAAGGAGTTAGTTACTAACGGTCGATATAAAGAGCTCGAGTTTACCTTGTAAGAGGATCTCGAAAGGAAGGACACTCCGCAATCTTCCGGCTTGGATGAAACCATTCCGATGGTGACCGTGGACCATGCCATTAAACCGACACCTTAAAAGAGATAAAAGGAAAAAAAAAAAAAGAAAAAAAGATATATATATATACATATATACCTCTATACCTACATATATATACATATATAAGTCTTGTCTCTCTTAGATTAAGGATCTACGATAAGAAGAATGTTTACATATATACATACATACACATATGTATGTATGTATGTATGTATGTATGTATGTATGTATGTTTGTATTTTTGATAGATAAAAAAATTTTCCTTTACCGATTTTATTGTACAACTCCGGCATATATAGTTCAGGTTTCTCTCTGTAGAAAAGATGATACTCGGCTTGTTCGACGATCGGTGTGACGCAATTGAACTGTCGACAATTCGTATAGGCCTCCATGATCTCAACAGGAGACCATCGTGACGTACCCCAGTACATTACCCAACCTTTGCTTATCACGTAATTCATGGCGCGTACTATCTCTGAAAAGAGATCGAATAAACAGATATGAGAGATATTGACGTATCTCGATTACAATCGTCGTCGTCATCATTATCGTCGTTTATGAGTTTCTCTTTGATAAATATAACAGGAATGAAAGACAAAATGTTATCCTAATATGTCAATTGGAAAATTTTTTATTCCTCTCTTTCTCTTTTTCTCATATCTCATATATATATATATATATATATATATATATATATATATATCTTTATCTTTTTTATATCTCTCGAAATAACATAGAAATTTTGAAAATCCTTAACGAGTAATTTCGTCAAGAGAATCAAGAAGAAGAGTGGTTAAACAACATGTGCCGGCAGAAATTCTCTCACTGACAGACTATTTATATCTTTACCTCGTATTCGTATTTATATCTCACATTTACAGCGCATTCGAGCGTAATTTTACGATCGTCTATATAGAGAGAGACTTCATCTCTTCACTTTCTCTCTCTCTCTCTCTCTCTCTCTCTCTCTCACTCTCACTCTCACTCACTCTCACTCTCTTTCAAGAGAGCATTCTGCGAATTTACGAGTTCTTAATACGGTATAGGCACGTATATACATATATATGCGTACACACACACACACACACAAGTATGTATTTTTTTTAATTTGTACGTGTCCTATTACAAAAAGTAATTGCATAAAGTAATTGCAAAAAGTTCTCCGATTAAAATCTATATCCTTTATACATACGTACATGGGTAATCGAATATTATTATAAAGTCAAGTCAATTTCTAGGAAATACAGAGAAAGAGAGTGTGTGTGTATGAAAGGGAGAGGGAGAGAGAGAGAGAGAGAGAGAGAGAGAGAAAGAGAGAGAGAGAGAGAGTGAAAGAGGGGAAGAGAAAGAGAAAACGAGTGCAGGTGGAATCGATAGTGCATAGAACGTTTGTCTTGAAGCTTACCTTCCATTGGGCACATTGGATCGACTTTGTGAATCATGACGATATCGATGTAGGACAGCTGCAGTCTGACCAAGGACGCTTGCACAGATTCGATTATATGCTTACGCGACAATCCTCGTCCCTCTGTCCTGTCGAAAATTATTTATTCTTTATCATAACGATCTTTCCATTCATGATCGAAAATTATGTTATAAACATTACATGTTTATAAGATGCACATTGTTGAACATAAAAATATACTTTTTACGATCAAATTAAAAGATAGATAGATAGATAGATAGATAGAGAGAGAGAGAGAGAGAGAGAGAGAGAGAGAAAGATATCTATGTGATCGTAATTTTTTTCTTTTCTTTTTTTCGTTTATAAAAATCCCAACATGAAATTTTATAAAATTCTTATTATTTAAAACTTAAATAGACATAGATAGAGAAATAACGTGAGGAGAACAGAGGAAAAGTTAAATAAAAGTAAAAAAATATATATGTATCTGTGTGTGAAAGGGAGAGAGACAGAGAGAGTGTGAGAAAAAGAGAAAGAGAAACGTAAAGTCTCTACACATCGATCGCATTTGTCGCCGCCGCGACCTCCTTTTGTCGTGTTCTTTTCTCATATATACATACTCTCATATATACATACATATTTCGTACCTTTTGTCGAGACAGAGAGAGAGAGAGAGAGAGAGGGAGAGAGAGAGAGAGAGAAAGAGAAAGAAAGAGAGAGAGAGAGAGAGAAAGAGAAAGAAAGAGAGAGAGAGAGAGTATATGTGTTCATATATTGAAGCGAACCCTTGGCGAGGTCGACGTGAAATGTTTGAAACTGGACAGTCCGTGGAACAACAATAAGCTTCACAAAGCTTTTCAAAGCATACGTGGGAGAAAAAGAAAAAGAGAGAGAAATAGATAAACAGCAGAGAAAGAGAAAGACAGACGGGGATAGATAAGACGCGTATAGAAGGAAAGAGAAATGAGAGACTCGTTACATTTATAGTCTATCTTTCTCTCTCTCTCTCTTTCTCTCTCTTTCTCTCTTTCTCTCTTTTTCTATCTATTTCTCTTTTTATTCACATTCGAAGAACAAAATGCAAGAATTGTCGATGATTTAACGCGTCATACTCTGCTATTCGATTTGACATACATACGTGTGCGGTTAACGCGTGCGACCTGACATTCGGTCGTACTACTTTCTACTCTAAGCTGTACGATCGAACGCGTTTACACCACTGGAATGCATTCTCCTATGTATCGAGGAGAACGAGGAGAACATATTTATGTATATATGTATGTATATATCTGTGTATCTATGTATATGCATTTGGACTATCCTGTTATGTTAGGTGAGAATGATTGTTATATACATATCTTCTGACCAACGTGATCACTTGAACGATACTTCGCTTTGATATAATAAATTATTCTAATTATCGTAAACGTTAATTCTTATAATTATAAATTCTTATAAGAATTAATGTTTACTCTTAATAATTAAACGTTAATTCTTAATAATTGTATAGACAAATAATTTATATCGTTGTTATTTTCTATATCGATCGAATACTTAATTTATGAATATATGAATTTGAGAAATTCAAGCGCATTAATCATTTTTGTTTTTTTTTCTTTTTCCTTTTTTAAAAAAAATCAGAAAGTAATAAAGTTGATAAATAACGCAACAATGTGACGCAATAATGTGTAATGTCGTATTCCATGTTAATTCATTCGTTTGATTTTTTAATTTTATTTCATTTTTCTTCTTTCTTTTATATCCGTTTTGTTCTTCTTTCTTCTTACGTCAAAGATTTCACGAAACGTTCGACCATATGAGAAACGACTTTCATCTAGGACGCGAACGAATATTGTGCCAAAGAGTATTATGTAGAAAAACAAGATAGGACGATTTTGCGGAGAATTAATGAAATATTTTTATTAAATTCTTTCTCCTTTTTTCTTTTCTTTATAAGACATTTTTAGTGATTCAATGATATACATAATCTCTTCTTTTTTTTTTCGAATTCTCAACATTTATATGAATATTATCGATTTCGAAAAGATGTGTGAAAAACTTAAATTAGAAAAAAATAAAAAAATAAAATATATAAGAAATTTCGAAAGTGCTTTGAATATTGTAATCGCAGAACCGTAATATGAGGAGAGTTCTTTCTCCTGAATAAAGCTTTCCACTTACGACAGGATCAAAACGAATTTTCAACACTGTCCCGACGAAAAGCGTGCCCTAATTAAAATCGACACCTTCATAGTACTCTCCGCGCTCTCGCACATAGACATTGTTCTTTCTCTCTTTCTCTCTCTCTCTCTCGCTTTTTCTCTTACCGTACGTTTCCAAAGTTAATTACGAAGTAACTTTTGAGCGAGCGTGCAACAGCTTTCGTAGGGTATCCCTTTCTCTCAATTTAATTACTGTATCGTTTTTAAAAGTCTACGTTCGAGATAACGAGGAAGTTTTCAAACATTGAGCTCAAAAGCTCGACTGATTTTTGCTTTCCAATAAAATCCACAAAAAATTAAAGAAACACATACATACACACATATATATATATAGAGAGAGAGAGAGAGTGTACCGAAGAGTGATACAATTGAGCAGAGGGATCGGTAATACTTTGTGAAAAAAAAAAAATTAAGTAGAATATAATTTTTAAGAAACGGTCACTCCGTTTTCGAGACAAAAAAAGTTTTTTTAACCTATTCGATACTTTTGTAATTTATTGTAAGCTTCGACTTGACGAAAACTGATTCGTTGTTCGTAAATCCATGCAAAGTTAATTATTGTCTATTTCCTCTGATTGCTACTATCGTACTGTTGTGTATTAATTTGTTTTATTACTTATCTCTTTCGAATAATTTCATAAATAAGAATGATTATGTATGAGTTTTTTTACAAAAATTAATTTTTATTAGCGTAGAAATTGTTAAAAATTTCAATTATCTTATCTTTATTTCATAGAAAATCGTGTTCTTTTAATTAAATTATTGTGCATTTTTTTTAATGTATTGTGATAATTTTTTTATTTTTTCAAATGTCAAAAATATGTTTTAAAAATAGTTTTTCTTGAAAATGAAGCATCGATTTATTTTTTGTATTCCTTCCTTCGTTGTATCACTCTTGTTGAAATATTTTGTATATGTATGTGTATATATATATATATATATATATATATATATATATAAAAGAAAGAGAAACACATACAAACATACAAACGTGCATAGATAATGTTAGAAAATTTGCCTTACTTCGTGTTCCAATATATTTTCGTCGTAACGACGTAGCTCGAACGGTTCCAAGCACGGCGCAATAAAATCCGACCGAATTGTATTTCCGCACGATGGCCGCTGTGGGCTTCGCTCAAGTCGAACACATTGATGCCGCTGTCGTATGCGAGAGCAACGACAGCTTCGGCGGTTTCTTCGTTGCCGCATCCCCCTACACCAAAGGTTGTCCAAGTACCTGGTATACAACGAATATATTAATAATAAAATAGAAATAAAAAAAACAGTATCGAGAATTAACAGGGAACATCGGATGGTACAATATTGTTTCTATTCGGACTACATATATAAAATTTTTATGTTAATTTTTATTTTTATTTGATTGTGAATTTTTCTTCTTCCTTTTCTTTTTTTTTTTTTTTTTTTTTTTTTAATGTATCAAATGGAATAACGGGATTGAGTATTTAGTTAGTCCTTTCACGTTTTCATTGAATTTCCATCAGAATTTCGAACGACCATTTTTATACTTTTAGAAAAAACATCTCGTGACAATGTATTTGTCTAACCCTATTAGAATGCTACCGATAATAATAGTAACAGTGTAAAATTGTTATCGTTCGATAAAAAAAATTTTTGAAATGAGATATCGTCGTTCTCTCTCTATATATCTATATATCTATTTCGTTACCTCCTCCTCCGCTCTTCTCTCTCTCTCTCTCTCTCTCTCTCTCTCTCTCTCTTTCTCTCTTTTTCTCTCCATTAATTACGTCCCGATATCGCGCTAATTAAGGCCACGAGCATTTCTTTCTCATCGTTTCACAGAGAGAGACAAAAACGCATCGTTATCTCGGTCCCGTAGACCGTCACGCGTACCAAAAACGCAATCTCTCGATGTAAAAATAAATAACTGAATATATTTCGGGTTCAAATAGATACATAGATAGACAGGAAAGTATATCTAAAATGAAAGCTCGATGGAGCTTTGTGTTCCAGTTTGCTAGGCGATATATTGAAAAGAACGCGAACAACGGAGAGGCGAGAATTTTATTCGATAATTCTATCATAATCGAACGGAGTCAAAGCTAGTACATAACTATTCGATTTTTGCAATACGTTCGTTCTCACATTTCTTTTTTTCTTTTTTATTCAATTACATTCGTTGTTACTCGACATTTCAATCTTTTCGGAATATATTGAACGAGAGAAAAGAAGAATGCGAGAGAGAGAGAGAGAGAGAGAGAGAGAGAGACAAAATAAACAGCCTGATAAGATTAAGTAGAGGACCAAAAAAAAATAAACATCAACAATAAAAAAAAGAAAAAAAATATAAAGAAAAAAGATTGAAAGAAATAATAGTGTATCGTACCTAACCCAACATTGGAAACACGTAGACCACTTTTCCCCAAGTTGCGATACCGAATACCTGGCGAAGGATGCTGTAAACGTTGCGCTTGTGCAGCAATGCAGCTAGTCAGTAGCTGCTCTTTCGTTCCTGCTGTGTTGCTGCAGTGCACGCCTGTCTCTGCACCACCGCCACCGCCGTTGAACTCTTCCATGCAATCCAAGCTGGCTATGGGTGCGCGACACCTGCGATAAACACAGACAAGAACACATGCGAATATGATTTTTGTATTCAGTATAAATCTATAAGTAATACAAAGATAGATAGATAGAGAGAGAGAGAGAGGAAGAGAGAGAGAGAGAGAGAGAGATGTATTTTTTCGAAGGCATAGCAAGTGACACGCACTCACATACATACATACATACATACATACATACATACATACATACATACATACATACATACTTACATACATACATACATACATACATACATACATACATACATACATACATACGTACATATAGATATTTTGATTGAGAGGAGAGACATGATTTTCATTTTTCAAAAATACAAAGAAACTTTTAAATCTCTTCTACAGGTTTATTTCGGGCTTCCTCATTTTTATCCATTGGAAACGTTAAAAATGCATGCTTAAAAGCCAAGGCCGAAGAAATTGATGAACGGCAAAGGCATCGATTCTCGTCGATATAATTCCTTTCTTATTTACGACAAAAGTTATAAGAAAGTAGAAGAAGAACAAGAAGAAGAAGAAGAAGAAAAATAAGAAAAATAAGAAAAATAAAAAGAAGAAAACAACAACGAAAATAACAACAACATCAACAACATCAATAACGTTGCAATGCAACGATGAAAAGCTCGAGCGACGTGCAAACAACTTTCTATTGGTACTGTTTGAAAGGAATAATAAAAAATAGATAAACTAATGATTGTCGCGTATTACAGGCACACCATTACCATTGAAGATGAGATAATCTATATACATATATATGCGCAATCTGCCATTTCTTTCGAATTCGATAAATTCATTTCTTCATTTTTATTTTCGTTTCTTTTTTTTTTCTTTTTACATTAACATAAACGAAGTGCTTCGAATGTTTATCCGAACAACAAATTAAATTAATTAAATTGGACGACAAAATGGCTTTTCTTTTTTTTTCATTTCCTTTCTTTTAATTTGTTTATTTTTATTTTCATGAAAATGTTTGAATAAAAATGTTAAAAATTTGTTATGATTTTTACAAGAACAACAATAACCAATATATATTTAATATACACATATTAATTACTTCTCATATCTATTAAAGACAAATTTGTATTACTCTTTTCGCTTGCCCTAAATACTAAAGTTATTTAATTTGAAGAAGTGTTCTCTAATATTTTCACGATCCATTATATATTACGTGTATATATATGTATATACATATGCACACATCACGCGCGCGCGCACACACACACACATACAATCATTATTCAAAAGTTATTTTTCTTAACGTTGTATACATATACTTTTAACTTTGTTTTCTAAAATCTTGCATTATTGTGTACGTTAATATCAAACTGTTATATAAATAGATATACACTCTTGAGAAAAGGGTGTACTCACTCTCTCTCTCTCTCTCTCTCTCTCTCTCTCTCTCTCTCTGTTTTTCAAAGCTTTTTGTTCATTTTTAGAAAGAAAGACGGAGACGTTTGCTGCCTCTTTGTGTATGTTTCTGTGTATGCGTGTGTATGACTAAAATATAGAGAAGGAAAATGCGCGACTTCGTTTGTGCCCCTTTAAAGTCCGGGACTACCGCAAGGACTCCAATGTGGGTCACCAGCGCGGAAACGATACTCCTATGCTCTTTATTATTCGCTCAGGACGTATTTAAACGTCTCTCTCTCTCTCTCTCTCTCTCTCTCTCTCTCTCTCTCTCTCTCTCTCTCTCTCTCTCTCTCTCTCTCTATTTTTTTTCTTTTTATTCAAGCTGACAAAACAGACGTTGTCAGAGTTAGCTAATCCCTCCTTCCTAAACGTTTCTCGGATATCCAAATTTAGAAACGTGTCGTTCATCCATCCATCCATCATTGTCTATCTTAATAGCTTCTCACATTTTCTTTTTCTCTTGTTTATTTATTTGTTCATTTATTATTATTATTATTATTATTATTATTATTATTATTATTATTATTATTATTATTATTATTATTATTATTATTAAAAAAATTTGTTTTTGTTTGTGACCAATTGTCATAAGAAACAAACGATTCGATATTTTTGATTCGTCATATATCCTATTCTTTTCTATTATATATTACAAATAAATATTCAGGATCGATCGAATATTAATCATTAAGATCGACGAGTCCATCGATGAACTTACCGATAGATCGTTGGCAGTGGATAAGAATCGTCGTCCTCCATGCTGCTGTTCGTATTCGCGTTGTTATTCGTATCATTTCCCCCGGTCGACGTATTCGCGAGATTGCAGAGCATTAGTCGTGACATTACTTACGACTTTTGTGCTCTTTGTTCGTGATCGGACGAGGGCCACCCACGAAAATTCGATCTCTCTTTTTCCCTTTCTCTCTCTCTCTCTTTCTTTCTCTTTCTCTCTCTGTCTCTCTTTTTTCTCTCTTTATCTATCTTTCTTGATTTACCTTTTTCCGACCGTCGCGAACCGATGAAATTCTCTCTCGATGGAGGAATTGGCTTAATTACTTAATTTTATTTTAATCGCGAGGATTTCGTGACGTTTAACCACGCGTACCTTAACAAACTTTTAGCGTTACTTTACGTACGCTTTGTTTTTTTTTTTTTTTTAGGCACTAGTTTCTCCTCTCTATCTTTTCTTCTCTCTTTTTTTCTCTCTTTCTTTCTCTCTCTCTCTCTCTCTCTCTCTCTCTCTCTCTCTCTCTTCCTCCTATTAATTTTCTCTTATTACTTTATATTAAATAACTTCTTTACTTAGGCACCTCATATTTTATTTTAAAAAGGATTAAAATCAAAAAACACGTTCGTCGACGAATGTGTTACGTTCCTAGCTTGGGGGATATGATATTCATACATATACACACGACACACGTATATTATATTATATACGTATCATCGTCATCATTATCAGCATTGTTCCTTGCTCCTCCTTTTGATATTCCTCGAAAATCATAATAGATTCTGATTCAAATGCACGGCATATTAAATATATATTATATATCATATAATACATATATATATATACTCTTTCTTTTTTTTAAATTTTTGTTAACAATGAGAGAATGATCGATATGAGCGTTTGGATATGTGTCTAAATCCGCGATGTCTATTCGAGCCGATTAATAATGGCCCGTTAGAAAAGTCGAGCTAATAACGAATCGTCACAACCACTAACGTTTCCTTCTCTTATTTCTCTTCTTCTTCTTCTTCTTCTTCTTCTTTTTCCTTTTCCTCTTTCTCTTCTTCTTTTGTTGTTCACTTTTTTACTTTTTATCGAGGCTTCTTCCTTAGCTCTCCTTGTCTCCTTCGCCAGCTCGACCAATCCAGGAAACCAGCTCCTGGTGCACCACCTCCACCTCCTCTCTTCAATACCGGCACCGATACCAGCTCCAGCTTCGAAATTATTAATACCAAACGTCCGAACTAACCAACCAACCAACCAACCATCAACCAACCAACCCACCCACCCCTCCCCCCTCGTTTACCGACG
>NC_062193.1:1342324-1352324 GCF_912470025.1 Vespa velutina | reverse complement strand
GTGTATAGGAAGCGGCAGTCTTTTCCACGCTCTCGTTCCTGTTGAACGTGCGAGTGGTAGTAAATCGGTCCTCTTTCGACGCTCTTCTCTCAATCCCTTTTTTTATTCTTTTTTCTTTTTTTTTTTTTTTTTTTTTTTTTACTTTTTCTTTTGTATAAAAATGAAAAGGCTGTTTTTCCGTGGACCGTGGAAGGATTTTGATGAATGCAATTTTCTTTAGGAGTGATAACTTTTGAATGAAGGAGTAGAACTGTTAGGAAATAAGACGATGTAAAGAGAGCTTTCGATAGATTACTTACAATTAGTTTTCGTTAACTCTTAATACTCTTACTTTCTAACTTTGGTCGGAATTAGCTCTTCGCACTCGAGCGACGGCGCTTCGAGGATCGTCTACAACTGTTTTGCTTATTTGGCGTCGGACATTATTAGTCTCGCGTACAAAAAGCGCGTATCGTCAAAGCGCCGTGAAAATAACGAGAGAAAGAGGGATTAGAGAAAGCTAAAATGATATATATATATATATATGATATATGTATATATATATATCATTTGCTAAAGAGAGAATGAGATTACAAATGCGAAAATATGTGACGACTGTGCAAAATAAAAACGGAGAATAATGTGAGATAATGTAAAATGGCGACATTGGTTGGTGGTTATGGTGGTTATGGTGGTGGTAGTAGTGGCAACGGTGGTTTTTCCTCTAAGGAATTAACTTAAAACTCGTTAATCTACTTCCGACAAAGGGATGGATAACCGGTAAATAGATAAAGAGATAGAATTAAACAGAGAAAATGATAGAGAAAGATAAGAATGGCGTCGTGAAACCGTATACAACAAATTGTTTTATCACGACGATATTAGGAGGAAAAAAATAGAAATAAAAATTATATATATATAAATATATATATATATAAATATATGTATATATATATATATATATATATATATATGTATATATATATATATATATATATATATATACACGCACGGTGAGACCATGTGACAACACTGTATATGGGAAATAAGCACTCCCTCGAACAATTATTATCATATCGCACACGGATATCACGTATCGACGATAGAGAAAACCCGCGGTACTTTTAACGTGTAATCGTGTACTCGGAGCATCGTAGATCTCCGTTCATCCTTCGATCGTCGCCGATCATTTGACCGTCCTCTGACAAGTTGGCAGATTAACCATAAAGAATACGTTGAGCTCTATCAAAGAGGCCAGGATTAGGAAGACCGCGTACATACACAAACAAGCGCGGCCTACTTTTCTATCGAGTTGAAACTTATTTGAAGCGAAGGCAATGTAGAGTAACATTAGCGTCGATAGTAGAGATATGGCGCTGTACTCGAGACCACCAGAATTTATGCTGATGTAATGTCTGCCAGGTTGCGTAGGCGAGAACGAAGATTTTATCAACCATGGTAGACCCAAACATAGGAGTATGTCGAACGTGTTAGAACCGATCGAATTGCTAATACCCATCGAGCCGTGTCCTAAAACAGAGAGTAAACTAATAATAACATTGTTAATTGGAGAGTTTATCGAAGGAAAAAAAAGATCAAACGTATTGATGAAACAAATAGACCTATCCTTCTTCTTTCCTAGCTTTTTTAAGAAGATCCAGAAGAAGGTATACACTTTATAAGTGGCAACTTACCAAATTGGATTCAATTGTATTCTCGAGATTAATCCGAAAGAAACCTTTTAAATATTCCTCCTTTCCCTATATCCCATCCCCAATTTTTAATTTTTTTTTATATCTTTTCTTATCAATATCTTTTGTTTTTTTTTTCTTTTTACAAAGATCTAGAATTATATTTTTAATTTTATCTTGATGCTATAATCTCTCTTGGATGTTAAATTTATATATAAGGAATAATATAAGGAAGATATAAGGAAATATTAGAAACAAGGAAAAGAAAAAAGTGGGTCATCACTCTTCGAATTACCCTACTATTTATCTTCTTTTACGTACCTTGTTTCGCGACAATCACGCTCGAGACAGCTTCCGGTACGCTAGTACCAGCCGCGAGAAACGTGATACCCATTACCGAATCTGGTATCTTCAATGTATCTCCTGAAAATAGTGTCGTCAAAATTATGTGAAATTCAAACTATCTCGTTATCAGCTCTCTCTCTCTCCCTCCCATAATCAATTCGAAAATCAATACTCACCGATTATCGTGATCATCCATGCAACGACATAACTCAATGAACCGATCCAAATGATGCACATGAGGAACGTAACAGGGAACCAATTTTTAAATCGTGGCTTTTCGCAATCCGGTATTGTACACATGAAAATTAGATGAATCGGCCAAGTCATGATCCAAGCTGTCTTTCTGATCCATCCGCCTCGTGCAGGCCATACCAACAACTCGTATTCATAATCTAAAAGAATAAATATAAATCACAGGGTATATTATCGAGATATTTTTAAATTTTTACGCTCAACTTACTCGGTTCGGGATTTTCTTCCTGTGCTTTGGTTCCACCATTTTGCAAAGGTACGTCTATCGTTGCTATTTGTTCGACTCGATCGCCGGACGATTGAAGCTTATCAGGTCTGGGTAAATGAATCTCATCAGCATCTATTCAACGATATTCAAATGAATTTAAACGATTAGCGGATTAAAAAACTTTGATATTATATATATTCTTTTTTTTTAACATCGTACCAGTTGCGATATGGCAGTCGGTCGAGAACTGATCGTTGTTGGTGCGAAATCTCGTACACCGTTGAAATGATTTATCCCAATACATGACAGCGATGTAAACTATATAAAGTAGGACCAGGGTGAGAGCCTCGTACCACTCGACGCGTTCGTCGTGTATGATGCATATTAAAATGGCGACGGTTACACCGTAGGCTAGGCAGTCCCTGCTAACGGGCCACCAATCTAATGGGACAACCTGTATGAAGTACGATGTCCCCCCCCCCAAAAAAAAAGAAGAACAAAAAGGAAAGAAAGATAAAGGAAGAGAGAGAGAGAGAGAGAGAGAGAGAGAGAAAGAGAGAAAAAGAAGAAGAAATGTATTAAGCCTCGAATTGGAACGAATATATTTGATTAAGAATTCGTCTTTACCATTCCTGCGCCGATCCCACAGCAAGCAGGAACAGCAAGAATATTGAACACCGCCGATCCGACGATAGTTCCAACTCCGATGTCACCTTCGGTAATGAAAGTACCGATCGCGTTTACGAATAATTCCGGTGCGGACGTCGCCGCAGCCATGAACGTCGCACCAGCTACGTCCTTTGACATCGATAGTGCTAAAGTACATAGAAAAAGAAAAAAAAAAAAAAGAGAAGAGAGAGAGCAAGCTCGTGTTAAGAAGGATTAATAAACTTTGTCGCCTTGGACTTTTCTGTTGGATCGAACAATTTTATACCTACCGTGACATATTTTTTCTACCGCAGGTACAAAGAATTTATCGCATACGACTGCTAGTGCGATAAATAGATAAAGGGACACTATTACGTGCACAACGACGGCACCGCCTTGCCTCTGTGCCTCGTCGAACAGATCATGTGGAAAATCTTCTATCGCAGGTGGTGTGCAATTTATACCTGCAACAGAATATCACGTGTCCTCTCTTGGCATTATACAAATGAGCCGTAATAACCTGCCTATTCTCTCGTTTCTCTATAGATTCACGAGCTTATCGTGTAAAATTATATTATGGTTATCATAAAGAAAGAAAAGGGGAGAGAAAGAGAAAGAGAAAGAGGGGGAAAGGGGAAGAGTAGAAAAACGGAGAAGGGGGAAAGGGAGAGAAAGAGATATTAGTTTTCTTCGATACATTCATTTTACTTCTCATTTCGAATATACGATCTCGTGTATGTACTTTTTTCTTACTTTAATAATACTTCCTTATAAAATAACGAATACGTACAAATGAAACGTAGAGATTTTAGTAAAAAGAAAAAGAATAAAATATATATCCTAATTAAATTTTAAAGGAAATCCGAGATAAACGTTCTGGGTAGTGAAATATTTTACGTGACCTTGTGATATATATATATATATATATACATACATACATACATACATACATGTATGCATACATGGATACGTACAACTGGAAAGATGGACCCAACGATGATCGCGAACACGATAATGGTTCTCTCGAGTACGTCACGACATGCGAAACACAATACAAGTGCAGGTATTTATTTCAAGTTCTATTCTCCCATTCGATTGGAGATATGTATGTATCAGATATACTTATATCCAAGTTAAATAATTCAACGATCGTTTTGCTACTTGAAAATATAGGAAAACATTTTCGCGAGGACGATCAATTCGTGAGCGAAGATAGCTAGCTAGGTAGGTAGATAGGTAGGTAGATATGTAGGTAGATAGGTAGGTAGATAGGTAGGTAGATAAATAGGTAGATAAATAGGTAGTGCGAGTTCGTGTTGGGTCGTCGGACAGGAGGCGAGCAGCAGCACGAGCCATTTAAATCGTATTGTAGCCGACTTGTAATTATTATCCTCGGCGGTACTGTAAGGGAAAACGAACGGATGTTCCACACCCTCCATATTTGCTACTCCGTAAAATACACGTTGTACTTACGTAACGCGCGTGAAAACGCATCGAATCTCGTACATGAAACAGGAGCTTGGACATCAAGTTCTGGTTTCTTTTATTTTTTTCTTTTTCTTTTTTTTCCTTTTCTTTTCTTTTCTTTTTTTTTTTTTTTTTTCTTTATCAACGACATGATATATTTCAAAATAGATATATGTAAGTATGGATAATAGGATTAATTTAGAACACGTGTCGATTCTAATCCATCTGTACGAGATTGTCGTACACAATGATTAATGTGAGAATTTGAGCTTAATGTGAGAGTTCATATTGAAATGTGGTCAATTGGATTGATTTGAAAAGTGAAAGAAAGAAAGAGCGTGGTATAGAAATAGAATGATCTTGTTTGTGTCGTCTTAGATGACATTACGAATCCCATCGAAAGGACGCAAAAGCATTTTACGTGGACGAGTAAGGTCCGATAATGTGCAAACACGTTAGCACACTGTGGTGTTGTACTTACGAGCCATCAAATTGTGCATCGTATAGCGTTAAGACGGTGATACGCCAAGTAGGAAACGTCTCGTTAAGGTCAGTCATTAGTTCAATTTTACGAAAGCTGCGTGTCGTGGAATTATTTGGCAAACAACCTCACGTGAGAATGTCACTTTGGAGAGCTAGGGGTGGAGAAGAGAGGGGCAGGGGGTAAAAGGATGAACATTATCGTGACAATTCTTGTAATAGATCGTATTTACGAATATAGGAGGAGTATTTCGCGAAGGAAAAGACGTTTTCATAACGATTTCGTAAAACTTTCGAAACTGTAAGTTTTATCGTTTTACGATAATTTTCTTAACGTATAAATAAAGATGGGAAAAAGATCGTAAGAATTAATTTGTACGTATATATATATATATGTGTGTGTGTGTGTGTGTGTGTGTGTGAACGCGTACGCGATTGTTTTTTAATGAAATTACAAAGACAACTGATCGTAGATTTAATCTCTTTTATTTTCCTTTTTTTCCGTTCTTTTTACCGTTTTTTTTTTTGTCCTTTCTTTCACTTTTTTTTCATCTCCTCTCGTAACGATCAGAGATCATTATAAATAAATAACGACGAATACAAAGATTATCACAGACATGTGCATACGGGGAGTTCGTTCGCATGTGTTCGCCCGCGGCCGCACGCTCGCGCGCTACACGGTAAGCGCAAATGGGACACAAAAATGTCGGAGTATGTTCTCGGGCTATTTTAATTTGCAGGGGTCAATTGGCCGGTCGGTCGCGGCCGGTCGGTTTGTTTGTTTGATTCTTACGAATGGATCAAGATCGAAGAAGAAAGAAAGAGCGAGAGAGAGAGAGAGAGAGTGGACGGGGAGGGAGGGAGGGGGAGGAAGATTATCGAAAATGACGAATCGCATCCGGCTCTTATATCGATTTTCGAGTCAACCTATGAAAATCCTACACGTATGTAATTCGATACGATGGATTTCTCTTGGGATTTACGTTCTCGAAGGATATCCTTCGAAGATTTATTTTCTTTCCCAACACGTTGATCAGCTCGATCGCTCTCTTAAAACTGACTTGGTTGATTTTTCTTTTTTTTCTCACTCTCTCTCTATCTCTCTCTCTCTCTCCCTCTCTCTCTCTCTCTCTCTCTCTCTCTCTTTCTTCACCGATCTTTGTTCCCTCTAGAATAAGGGTCTAATCTCCGGGAAAACTTTTCGACGTATATTAGAAGTAGAAAATAATGAAATTTTTATTAAGTATTCTAGATTAATAGAACCTTATGATCGTTCAACTGGTAGATTGCTGAAGAGCAATCAATTATAGAAATGTAAGAGTAACTAACAAAAGAGAGAGAGAAAAAGAGAGAGAGAGAGAGAGAGAGAGAGAGAGATGGTGTAGAAAACATAGAATCACGTAAAATGCTTTTCGAGTAAGTATCCTTCTCCCCTCCTCTCCCATCTAAATGCCTACGTCATATTGTCGTAAAACTTATCTAGAAAGAAAGAAAAAATGGAATTTCTCAAATTCTTTTTTTTGTGTGCAAGATGGGGGATGACGGTAAGATGGGGGAAGAAGAGGGGTGGCAGTGACAAAAAAATCTCGTTTTCTTTTCCAGCTTTGCTCCCCAGGCGTCGTCGTAAGCCTACTGGTGTTGTAGATGTGGGCGTATTGGTGACTCGTACCGGTTATACAGCTATGTGGTTGATGTGACTTCCTACCGATTAAGCAACCTAAAGAAGTTAAATTGCTCTCATTCAACTGGCCAGAGTAGATGCCATTCATGCCTAATGTACGTCGTATAAACTAGATATAACGCGGCTGGACAACTCGGCCGGTCTCGAGGGTCGATCGCTGACCGAAGACCGTCGTCGCCCGGGATCATTTCTTTCTCTCTCTCTCTCTCTCTCTCTCTCTCTCTCTCAAATAAAAAGAACAGAGAAGATGAAGAAGAAGAAGAAGAAGAAGAAGAAAGAGAAGAAAAAGAAGAAGAAGAAGAAAAAGAAGGAGGTGAAATAACGATATGTACAATACAACGATAGTTTGAACGAGGGTCGGACCAGACCGAGAAAAACCTTTACTCTGTACGAGTCTAATTGATTTTTATCGAGCTTAGGTAATTATTAAGAGTGCTTAATTCGCGCTTAAGGCCTCACGTACGTGAGGGCCCCTTTCGAACGATCGTCGGGTTAATACGCTAATGACACCACCCCCGCCAATCCTCGTCTTTTCTTTTTACCGATGCCGCCGGCATCGTTACGATACTATATTCGAACCGTGGTACCACCGAGAGTTCTCAACTAACACTACTGTATTCGTGTAGAGTCACCGTTTTCGTCGTTCTCTTCCATCGTCGTCGTCCATCACACCACCACCGTCACTATTCTTTTAACATCGTTCAACGTCGTCTCAATATCCTTGTCTTTCTCTTTTTTTTTTCTCTCTTAATGACCGTCAATGTCTTCCATTTCTTTACATCTTTTCTCTCTTTAGCTTTACTTTTCTATCCATTTATTTTGTTTTTCTTTCCATTTTCTTTTCTTTTTTTCTTCTTTTTTCTTCTTTTTTTTTTTCTTTTTTTTTTTAACGTAAACATGTAAACACGTAAACGAACGAATTTTAAACGAGTACAATATTATGATATTACTGTCAGATAAATTCTATTATAAGGAGAGTTAAAATCGATCGATAAATAAGAATACGTAGATGGGAATCGACGTATTCACGAGCTTCGTTCTTTTAATGATAGAAAAAATATATTAACCCTAGAAGTTGTAAAATTTGATATACTTAATACCTCGTTAAGTTATATCATTGAGAAATGGATTTGCGTTACAGCTTCAAGTTACACTTTTGCACTTTCCTTAACCGGAGAATCTTGAGATTCTTGTTTCATTTATAAAAGCTTCCCTCTGTCTATTTTTATTTCTATTTTTTTCTCTCGAAATCTCGAAATCTCTTTCTATTTCTATTAATTTCTCTCTCTCTCTCTCTCTCTCTCTCTCTCTCTCTCTCTCTTTCTCTCTCTCTCTCTCTCTGTCTATTTCTGTTTAATGAGATAATGTATAAGCATTAGAAAAGGAAAGTTTCAAATTTAGATGAGATATAGATTAAGGTTTCAAATGTGGTTTGGTAAGATAGATTGAATTCTATTTGAAAATAGATTCGAATCAAATTAAGAGGAAATAAAATGAAAATGAAGATGAAGATGAAGAGGACGACTATGACGATGACGATGATGCAAATCGGGAGCGCGTGTAGTAACTCAAAAGCGACCAATTGTCGCGAAAGCGAAGCGGTTAGGATAGGATAAAAGTGTCCCTCTAAGGGAATACTATCTTACTTTCTCTCTCTCTCTCTTTCCTTCTCTCTCTCTCTCTTTATTATTTCGTTATTAAATCTTTATTAATCCGTTTTTATCCTTTTTCTCACGATTTGCGAGAAAATAGGATATCTTTTTATTTTGAAGAAAGTTTTTTTTTTTTCCTTCGAAGAATATCGACTCATCTTTTGATTAGTTTTCGTCGATACCCATCATATCCTTTATCTCAACGACAAAATTTCATTTTTTCCAACAAAGAAAATCGTCTCCTATAAATTCCAACGTGTATAAGAACAGGGAAATAGTTTCGTATAAAAAATCTATCGTATAAAATTGAAATTGAGAAAGAATCGATATGCGTTAATACGAAGAAATTAAAATGATTCCGTTCCCTCGGAATTATTGAAATTATTAAAATAATTTTAATTTGTGCGAATCGAAGTCGAAATCGTAGAACGAATCCGATTCTCGTCGGATTTGACAGATTTTGAAACAAAAAAAATTTGATAACAAATTTCAAAATGTCGCCATCTTTTTTTTATAATATATGTTTTCGTTTAATAAACGTTAGATGTACACTGTAATGATTCGAAAGATAAAGGATGTAAATTAAAACATGACAAATTAAAGACGTATTTTGAGAAAAGAAGAGAGAGAGAGAGAGAGAGAGAGAGAGAGAGAGAGAGAGAGAGAGAGAGAGAGAGAGAGAGTAAGAGAGAGATAGAGAGGGAAATTGTATATGCTTATATATATGTATGTATGTATGTATGTATATGTATGTATGTGTGTATAGGTGAATAACGATCGATCAAGAATGAATAATAATCGATCTTACCGTTCGACCAGGAATGAGTTATCCTCGTAAAAGTCGACATGATTCCCGGCAAAGCATATTCTTCTATCGTTAACACGATCTAACGAAAATTGGAAAAATTTCTAATATATGAAAATAAAAAAAACCAAAATGTGGAAAAGAAAGGAGTTGAAAAGGGCAACTCCTTTATCATTAGTTGTTCTTTTCACTGTGGATAAATGATTCTCCGGAAATCAAGTTTGGAATGTCATCGACAGTTCGTTAGATCGTCGTTTCAGCTTCACGATCTCGTCGTGACGATTTCGTCTCGTAACGTTTTTCTCACGCGAAAAAAAAAAAACTAAACTATCCTTTGTCGTCGTTGTTGCGCACTATCGGATTTAAGGATGGAACGGACGGGACACGAACGATTTAAACTACGTTAAATAAAGCGAATTTCTGCCGTTGCCGTTGCCGTTGTCATTCGTCGTCATCGTCGTTGTCGTCGTCGTCGTCATCGTCGTTGTCGTCGACATCGACGGCGTTTTTCCAATCGTATTCTTTCTATCTTTTTCTATATATCTCTTACTATCATCTCTACTATCTCGTTCACATCTCTGGACCGAACCGAGAAACGTCACAAACGGAAACGTCTGGATTACAACGCGCTATCTCGTATTACACGATGTTTTGCATTAGCGTTACCGTGATTCGAACGTCGACTTCTCTCTCTCTCTCTCTCTCTCTCTCTCTCTTTCTCTCTTGCCGTCTCTATTCATTTGCACGCTTTATTCCATCTCTCTCTCTCTCTCTCTCTCTCTCTCTCTCTTT
>NC_062193.1:1307324-1339824 GCF_912470025.1 Vespa velutina | reverse complement strand
TTGAATATTATAACAAATATTTTAAGTTTCTTAATGTTAACGTTCCAATAAAAAAAAGAAAAAAAAAACGAAGAAAGAAAGTTATTTTACTTATATCTAATTTTTCTCTTTTCGACAACGAAGATTCGTAATTTCTTCTCCTTTTCTTTTCTTTTTTGTTCTTTTTTTCTCTCTTTTTTTCTACAATCGTTATGGCACGACGACACAGGCATATGATCGCATATAGGATATTATTCGTGATAGCCATACCTGCTATGTACTTCCTTTGCGTTAGTATCACTGGATATAATCCAAAAGATCCTACATCTGTGAGCGGTTATAGGAAGGCTCGTGAGTATTAAGCAAAAAAAAGAATAGTAAAAAAGTAACGAAATAATTCTTTTACTTTCAATCGTTATACATTATACGTCATAAATATTCGATATTTGAATATTTCCTTAGTTCGAAACGATTTCCTGAAATGATATAATTCCATTTTTTCTTTCACACGATAAGGCTCATAAAAGTTACATATATGTACACACACACACACATATATATATATATACATGTATAAATATATATGTGTATATATATATGTATATACATGTATATATATATATATAAAATATTACCATCGATGATCTTTCATTCCTAGTAAATTCATTTCATAGAAAATGCGTCGTATGACGAAAGTCGCTCGAGATTCAAGCATTATCGAATAAAAAGATCTCTCGAGAGTTCCGCGGGTAACCGTCCGCGTCGCGTGAGAGGACGACGTTACGTTACGACGATTATTTTGTCTTATAATCTGCCAACTTGACGAGAAATTACCCGGTACGGTTTAATTCGATCGAATTAGAGACAACCTCCTCTTGCTCTTCTTGCGAGGTACCTCCTCTTAAGACTTCCTCTTTCATCAGATGAAAAAGATAAAAATATATACATATGTATAATATATATATATAAAAGAAAAAAATGAAAAAAATCAAGTTTCCCAGATAGTGAATTTTATCGAATATGCTTAGCTCGTAAAAATCGTTAGATCAATGAATGAACGAATGAATAAACGAACGAACGAATTATTATCCTGATTATTTGTTTCAATTTCGTTTCTTCTTCTTCTTTTTCATCTTTTTCTTTTATTCTATTCTATTTTATTATATTTTCTTTTTATTTATTTAATTCATTATTTTTTAAAGATTTTCGCAAACTCTTACAAACGGTGGAAGTGCAAAAGGAAATTATAGGAGAGAATTGCACAAGACCGGCCATTGATGAGTTCCCATCGGATGGATTAACGCGAGCAGAACGACGATCTGGTTTCATAGCGATACATTTCGCCATTGCTATTTATCTCTTTTTACTTTTGGCGATCATCTGTGACGACTTTTTTGTACCTGCGATAAAGAAAATATGTGAAAGTAAGAGACTCCTAAAAGGAGTAATCTTTTCTTTTCTGTTATTTGATTTTGTTACTCTATTTATATTTTTTATATTTTTTATCTGTTGATACGATAGAAAAGTATTTTACTTTCTTAATCGATGAAATTCATTTTCTAGAGATGAAAGTGAGCGAGGACGTCGCCGGTGCAACCATAATGGCAGCAGCCAGCTCCAGTCCAGAATTATTCATCAATGTTATTGGAACTTTTATAACGGAAGGAGATTTAGGTGTAGGCACGATCGTTGGTTCCGCTGTGTTCAACATACTTGCTGTGCCAGCTTGCTGTGGATTATTTGCCAAACAGGTTGGTTTATCATAAGAATATATTTTTATAATGATATATATCTTTGTCTTTCTGTACTCGAGTACAGAAAGAATATGACACACACATATATATATATATATATATATATATATATATATATATATATTGAGAGAGAGAGAGGTAGAGAGATATGGAGGGAGAGACAGAGACATTATCTCGAGTATTATAATCGAATCGATAATAACAAGTTGTTAGAGATGTTCTTTTTCTTTCTTCTTTCTTTTGTTTTTCTTTTTTTAGACACTACATTTAGAATGGTGGCCCATCACACGCGATACCTTGGCATACTCTTTCACTGTACTTTTATTGATCATAACACTTCGAGACGGTCGTATCGAGTGGTACGAAGGCTTGATTCTCATCATATTTTATATACTTTATATTTCGGGTAAGTTCAAAAAATTTGATGGAACAAATAATATGACTTTGATAAAGGATTTTTCTTTCATTTTTATTTTTTCTTTTTTCTTCATCTCTCCAATTCTTCTTTTCGTCAGCTTCCTTCTTTATTTATATTTTTTCTTTTAGCAATGTTTTTCAATGGAAGAATCAATGGATTTATAAAACGTGTCACGTCGAAGAGAAAAGCGTACAAGAGTATCTCCGAGAATAGTCCTCTTATTTCTAGCAGTACGATTGAAAATTTATATAAAATTATACGAAAATTTGATTTATACATTTTTCTTTTCTTCTTTTTTTCGTCAATTTTAATGTTTTATTCTTTTCATTTTTTTTTTTTTTTTTTTTTTTTTTTTATACAGCGTACATGAAAAACGGCAACATCGAGAATTTCGGTACGAGCGAGAAGGAAGAAGCACGTGAGTGTTTTTATGAAACTTAAAAGAATAAAGAAAAATCTCTTTTATATATATGTATATATATATATATATATATATATACATATATAATATATTTTTTACTGTTCACAGTTGAAATCGTAAGTATGACAAGTTGGCCGAGCTCGAAGTACGAAAGAATATGGTGGGTTTTAACATGGCCGATCAATCTGGTACTGCTCGTTACGATTCCAGATTGCAGGAGACCGAAATTAAGAACATGGTATCCTTTAACATTCATCATGTGCATCATATGGATCGCTAGCACGTCTTACATAGTAGGATGGGTAATAACGATTATCGGTAGATATTTTTTTTTTTTATTTCTTAAATTTCCTCATTTGATAATTAAGATTGTTAGATTTATTAATAAAAATACATATACACACGTATACATACATATATAATTTGTAAGGTGATACATTCGATATTCCTGACTCGATCATGGGATTGACTTTCCTCGCGGCTGGTATGAGCGTGCCTGAAGCTGTATCTAGCGTTATCGTAACAAATCAAGGTAATTAACGATTATAATTAACAGATAATTATAATCTATATATATATATATGATCGCCAATATAATGAATAATTTTTATTCGTTTAGGTCTTGGATCCATGGGAATAAGTAATTCGATAGGTTCGAATGTATTCGACGTTCTACTTTGTTTAGGATTACCATGGTTTGTGAAAGCCGCCATAATACCAACCATACCAGGGGAACATAGCATTAAAATTAATTCGCAGGGTCTCGTTTATAGTTCTGTATCTCTTTTTTCTACATTATTCATCCTATACGTATCTCTCGCGTGTAACAAATTTAAATTAAATCGTGGCATCGGTATAACATGTCTTATTACATACGCCATTTTTTTAATATTCGCATCGATCGTAGAACTTAACATCTTTTTTGTCGTTAATTTACCTATATGCAATCACTGACAATAATTATTAAATATGCATTTACTTGCCCGTAGGCTTTCTATACAAAGGCAACATTATTTCAGATACATATGTATTAAATAGAATAAGTTCGTTAATGTGCTAGTCAATTATTTGTAACATTTCCATTTAGTACATTACGATATATCATTATTGAATAACATGAATTTAAATGTATTTCGTGTTAGGTATATTTTTTAATTAAATTCATACTTAACGCATGTTACATATATAGAAATATAAGAGAAATATATATATATATATGTGTGTGTGTGTGTGTACATGTGAAAATGTAAATATATATCTTATTTACCTTTTATATTATTAAGAACATTAAAGAAAGGTATTGATATATATCAGAAGGAAGTATCATTTATCACGCATATGTTGGTGTTAATTTCTATTATATTATGACAATAAGAGAATCAAAAAGGAATATTATTAAACATAAATTTGACATAAATGGTGGATGAATGGTCCAAATCGAAATATTGTTAAATATTTATTAAAATGTATTAGGTGTATCGGTAAGTTCTGTTCGTATCAGTTACAACAAATTTCAATAATTATGCATATATTCATTTGATGCATATTTGGTTCTCTCTTTTTATCACTGAATATATACTGACCCAGAGAATGAACTAAAATGAAGATAATTCATATTAGTAGTAAGTGAGACGCGATCATGTACTCATGACTACTGATAAAGTTCATTTACATCACTGAATTTTGTACGAATTTCAATGAGGAAGAAATGCTACAGAAGCGTATAAAAATTTATTGAAAGTATTTGGTACAGTTCTTGATAGAACATGCAGAAGATGGTTCAAAAAATTTGAAATAGCTTTGATTTCGATCTTTCTGATAAGCTCTGGGCGACTATTTTTGATCGACGACGATACTGTCAAGATCATGTTAAAGCAAAATCCTTTTTTGACAATATCGGAGATTATGGAAAGGCTTGATTCAGCTCAACAAATCATTTCAGACTATATTCGGAAATTAGGATTGGTATGGAAATCTTCGAGATGAGTGTCATATGAGTTAAGTGAGAAGAATTTGAATGATCGATATTATATCATATGCACATCTCTACTTGCACGGAACAAAATCGAACCCTTTTTGAACTGGATGATAACTGGGAGATGAAAAGTGGATTACTTTTTGGAAAATATCGTAAGGGAAAGGACATATTGTGAACCCGGAAAATCTGCTGCCCCCTCCATCTCTAAAACGAATTTCGAAGACCAATACATTTTGAGCTGTTGAAACCGAACGAAAAGCTAAATTCGGAGAAGTACTGTCAGCAATTGGATAATTTAAAAATAGCACTCCAAGAAAAGAGACCGGCGACGTTCAACAGGAAAGATATCATATTGCTTTATGTTAATGCCAGGTCGTATACTGTTTTGGAGACTCGTCAGAAACTCATAGGGCTAGAGTGGGAAATTCTATCGCATTCACCATACTCCCCGAATCTAGTAACCTCTGATTATCACTTGTTTTTGTCCTTAGAAAATTTTTTCCAGGGCAAAAATTTCAAAAACGATGAAGATATCAGACAAACACTGGTTCAATTTTTTGCTCCTAGGGATGAGGCATTTTTTAAAAATGAGATGTACAAATTGTCATCACGCTAGTAAGAAGTTATAAAAAATAATGGCAATTATATCACTCAATAAAATTTATTCAAGTTATTATTTCATTCAATTAAAGTTTATTATGAAAAATGTATTATTTTGTTTTATTTAAAAAACGGACAGAACTTTCCGATAGACTTAATATGTAATAAAAAGATTTTTATAGCTGTCCACAATCTGCAATCACTATTTTTTGAAGTGTCTTGCCGTTTTGGGTACCAATACTATCTATCTTTTTGACTACATCCATACCTTTGATAACAGAACCAAATACTACATGTTTTTTATCCAACCAAGAAGTTTTAGTAGTTGTTATGAAGAATTGAGATCCATTGGTATTTTCTCCAGAATTAGCCATGGATAGATTACCAGGTCCAGTGTGTTTAAGTTTGAAATTCTCATCTTCGAATTTCTCTCCATAAATGGATTTACCTCCAGTGCCATCATGATTTGTAAAATCACCTCCTTGGCACATAAATTTTGGAATTACACGATGAAAGGTACTACCTTTGTAACCAAATCCTTTCTCTCCTGTACAAAGAGCACGAAAATTTTCTGATGTTTTTGGTACCACATCGGATCTTAATTCCATTATTATACGTCCAATAGGCTTATCATCTGCGGTAATATCAAAATATACTTGCGGCAAACCCATTGTCTTCCTTTATAATATAAAAATTATTAACACTGGATCTAAAGTACAACATAAGATAAAAACATTAATAGTAATATTATATAATATAGTATAATATTTCAATAAATTAGAATTATATTTTGACTCTTAATCGAAATATATTATTATTATAAATATAAATTGAAATTAGAATATATATACAATTTACCTCAACGTGGTATATAATAAAGAAAGAATAATGGTTGTGTTTTTCACACAAATAAATATATACATATATATATATATATATATATATATATTGATTTAAGAGGGCGCTAGTTGACACGATGTACAGTCTGAAGTTAACGCGTGACAATACTTTTGTGTAAATATTCCAAGGTTGGCAGTATGAAAAAACTAAAAATACTAATAAATGATATTGTAATTTATTTCACTGTTATTCACTATATGCGACAGCCTGTAAAAAGAAATGATATTGTGAGTTGGCTGTCGCAATACTGATATTCGTGTATAATGCATAAGAGGGTGTTTTGACATTTCTATCAGAATCAGTGCAGATTGATAAATCGACGATAAATATTGAATTGTTTGTGTCCCTTTAATATCAGGTCATGAGAAGCAGTTACTATTGTCACTGACAAAAAATTCCCATAATATACATTTCATTTGTTAAGACGCATTAATTGAACGTATCAAGGTAATATTTGTCTTCTTTTTTTTTCTTCATTGTATAAATTGTTACTATTCATGTAAGTCTCTCGAATTGATTCGCGCTATTTAATTTATAATAATAATAATAATAATAATAATAATAATATAAAAATATAAATATGTATAATAATTTAAAATATCAAATTGATATTAAAATTAATTTTCCTTTAGGTTAATATTTATGATATTGAAAAATTTTAAGACATAGATCGTTACTTACGATTATACGATAAATTAATCATCTCTTTGTTTAAGTTACGATGAATCATCTTGAAACTTTGAAAAACATCATTTATTAGAACAGAATGTACAATGTAACTTCTTCTAAATCGTCTTATTATGTAAAGTTATCATTAAAAATATTATAAATAGATTTATTATCTTTTTCAGATAACAAAAAAAAAAAAAAAAAAATATGCCTATTTTATACAGCGTTGTGTCCCGAGGAATCACTATATTGGCCTATCATGCCACATGTGCCGGTAATTTTGAAGAAGTTACGGAGAAAATATTGTCACAAATACCACCAGAAAATAATAAAATGACTTATTCTCAAGGACCTTATCTTTTTCATTATATCTGCGAGGATTCTATTATTTACATGTGCATTACTGACGATGTATGTAAAAATCTTAAGCTATACAATATATATTAGGTGGATCGTAAAAGTAATGTCGCTTTCTTAAATTAAATTCAAAGGAATAAATTTTTAACAAGTTTTTATTTTTAATCACAATCAAATATCGACATGCGCAGAAACGACATTACTTTCCGGTCCCTCTAATATATATACATACATTATATATACATTATATATACATTATATATACATTATATATTGTTTTAAAATGCTTTAACTTATGCAAATATCATATTTGTTTTCTGAACAGAAATAAGATTTAAACTATGTCTTTTTTTTTTTTTATATATATATATATTAGGACTTTCAAAGATCCGGAGCATTCCTGTTTCTCAATGAAATAAAACGTAGATTTTTAACTGTTTATGGAGCTGGAGCTCAAACTGCTGTGGCTTATGCCATGAATACAGAATTTGGTAGAGTTTTAGCCAATGAAATGGTAAAATTGACACGTTAAGTTTTCAAATTCAAATGTGCCTAATCGTAAGGATAATAATACATTTCTTTTTTGTAGAAACATTACAGCGAATCCAGGGACAATGATACTATATACAAAGTTCATGGTGAACTTGATGAAATAAAAGATATTATGGTAAATAATATAGACAATTTAGTAATGCGTGGAGAAAGATTAGAACTTTTGATTAACAAGACCGAAAATTTGACAGCTAGTGTAAGTAATATTAAAATCATTTTATTCAATCGAATTAATTTTATTTCTAAGAAAACAATATTTTTAGTCTGTTACGTTCAGAAAGACCAGCAGGAATTTGGCACGTTCGTTGTTTTGGAAAAACGTTAAGATTTATGTTATTGTAGGAGCAATCTTAATAGTATGTAAAAATATATTCATTTCTATTTATCAGAAAAAAAAAAAGAAACGAATATATAAAGAATAAAATTTGAAATATTCTGCATTTGTAGGTAATGGTTTATGTTGTGGTGTCAATAGCATGTGGCGGATTGGGTTGGCAAAAGTGTGTTGGAAATTAGGTGTCTGAAATATCTGAAAAAGCTGTGCCTAGAATACATTACGTCATATGAAATAAATAAACATTGCGAGAATTAAAAATTATGATCAAGTATGGAAGGCCTTTATTGGGATGAGAATGAACAACATCATCTTTAAACCATACTAAATATACACGTACATATATTCTGTATTTATTTGTGATATTCTAAGGACAAGAACGTTTCTTACTATAACACAATAGAATTATCAGATACTCATATAACATATATATATAGTGTAGCGTAGTTAATTGTATTAATATCTGTTATTTTTATTATCGATCAGGAATATTATTCTTAATCTTAAAACTCGAAAAGGGATGAATGAAATATTGATGTTATTTTTACGTACTTTATTATATATATATATACACACACACACACACAATTATTATATTATAATAATAATAATTATATGTATAATTATTATTATTTAATAATAATAATAATAATATTATTATTATAAATAATAATTAATTATTAATATAATAATTATATATATATATATATATATATATATATATATATATATAATTATTATTATTATTACCGAATTATATATCACGAATAGAGAAGATTCAGTCACGGAAAAAATCAATAAAATTGTTATCACGATTGTTTAAGGAAAATGAAAATAGAAAATCAGTTGGAAGGAATTTGATGAAACAAAAAATATCCTAATTAATCATATTTATCCTTTTTGTATTCCAATCGTATTTATATTTTTGTTCTTCTCCCATTATACACCAAATACATATATATCCGTAAATGCAATAATTGTAAAAGGTATGAGAAAAAGAAATCTTGATATCATAACAAGACGTAAGAGATTTCAATAATTTTCACAAGAGGGAGACACTTGTCATTGATTTTTAAATGGAAGATCTCTATAGAATTATGATGGTAATTTATCGGTCGTTCAGCTTCTTCCATGCCATTAGTCACATTAGTTTCCGCACGAGAGCCTTGATGCTTCGTGGCCACCCTTGCTTCCTGAAAACGACCTAATCTGCGCATGCTCACCTTCGTTCATTTCTTTTCGAATACATACGCTATATACACCCACATACACACCCACACACACACGAGCATATATATATATATATATATATATATAAGTCATAGATAGAAAATAAGATTTGTATTTTCCACAAAACGTTTGGAAATAATAACGAATGTATAATAAAGTAAGTAGTATGTACAAGTTTTATTCAAATCAAAGGGAGCAAAGAAAAAAAAAAAAGAAATAAAAATAAAATATTCGACGAAATAAATAATGCAAAAACGTAACGTAACATAACATAACGTGTACGGCCCTGTTAGTAGTGGGAGTTAGAGAAGGGTGTAGACTGTAGAGGTAGTAGTGGTTGTGGGACGTAAGCGTTAGAGCGGCGGCGTGTGTCGGGTGGCGGCGTGCCGGGCGCTGTCGTCGCGACGCCCGGGCCATCGGCAGCAGCTCGTCGGCTTTCGGTCGGCTTTCGCGGAGGATGTCGATGCCTCGCGTGGCGCGCCCTTCGGGGGGGTGCCTGCCAAAGAAGTGTCTCCCGCGGTACGTTACGCGTGTACCGACAACGACGACTCTCATTAGTTTCGTTTCGTCGATTTTTTTTTTCAAATCTTTCCAAGAGTTTGCGAGTCTATCCTAAAGGCTCGGTGAATGCTAAGAAAGCAAATACAAATAAAGAGATAGAGAGAGAGAGAGAGAGAGAGGGGAGAGAGAGAGAGAGAGAGAGAAAAGCAGAAAGTGAGAGATAGAGGAATGTATCGAGATAAAACAAAAGAAAAAAGTAAAAAAGGGTAGTAATAATAGCAATAGAAATATATACGTTAACGATTGTAAACAAAAATACGAGACTCGAAGAAAAGTACGCGTGTTTGTACTATATATATATATATATATATATATATATATATATATATATATATATATATATATATATATACATATATACATATACACATATTTATAATAGTATAATATCGTAATAGCGATATTAATAGTAATAGTATAATAGAATTCGCAGTAATAATAGTGAAATTTTCTTACCACGGATTTCTTTGAATTATTTTGTCATCCGCTATTTGAGACGTTTTCATCGTTTCATCTATTTTATTTCGGAAGAGAAAGAAAGTAAGAAAGATTGAGAGAGGGAGAGAGTAAGGGAAAAAGAGGAAGAGTAAGAGAGAGAGAAAGAGAGCGAGAGAGAGAGAGAGAGAGAGAGAGAGAGTAGAAGGTAGATAATATGGAGCAACGGCGAATCGGAAAAGTGGAGGGAAGCTGACGGATCCTCGTACGCCGCGCTCGTCCTTGAACGGCTTGAATGGACACACGGTAGTGGATGAAAGTGAAAACGAAACTGACCGTACACCGGGGGCGGCGTGGGAGGTGGATTCTCTGTGATATGGAGAACGTCGACAGGACGACGAATCCTTCGTAAGTTTTTCATCCCTCTTTTTTCTGTTTTCCTTTTCTTTTTTTCTTTTCTACTTCTTTTTCTTCTTCCTCCTTTTTCTTCTTATTATCATTATTGATTTTTTTAACGATCAGTTCGATTCAATTCGATTTCTTTTTTAAAAAAGTACCCGTGAAATTGGTACTCGTCAAAGTTCGACGAATCATTTATCAATTTTTATTTTGTTATGTTTTAGTTCGCTTTTTTTTCTTTTTTATTTTTTATTCATATTTTGCAATAACAATATCATTTCTCTTGGCACGGTCAATGGGACTAGTATCCCTGATAGCCGTAGATGAATGTTCGTGAAAGGATAAAAGAAATAAATTAAGAAATAAAAACGATACCTAATTTCGAATTTGAAATTCCGTCGAATCGATGTCAATGAATTTTCGCAGTTCTTCGTTCTATCGCGATGAAAATTTTGTATATATTAATAGTGATAATAATTTTTTTCAACCACACCTCTATCTGGATATATACGTTTAATTTATATCTTGTCGCGTGACTATACGAAGATAAGGGTATACTAGAGTTCTTAGCATATATATATATATATATATATATATATATATATATATATATATATATATATAGGTGCATACGTATAGTCGAAAGAAAATGTATGAAAAGGCAACATTGTCGATATAAAAACATAACTACCAGGAAGCATGAACGCGATGGGAAATGCGTTGCCTTTCTCTGCACGTAACAGAAACGACGGAAAATCGTTGCGCTGCGGAATTCTGGGAAAAGCCTACTATACTGTAGTCGGTATATACTACCCTGTGTTAAAGGGAAACGCATTTATTATATGTCTATAAATATTTATCTTTGGGATACGAGTCACTCACTCCCTTTCTTTCTTTCTCTATCGTTCGAGAAAAACTTTTAATATATATATATATATATTTATATTCGTTTACTATCATTTCAAATTTAGTTATATATAATTCTAACGAAAAAGTATCGGACGAAAGGAGATATAAAAAAGAAAAAAGAAAGGAAAAAGAAAGAAATGAAAAAAAATAATATTTGGTATCTTGCGCGTGTGTGTGTTTATGTGTTTGTAGTGTAGCGAATATTTCTCTGACACACACGGGGGTCGTTCGACGAGGAAACATTTGATGCCACGTATACGACTCGTAAAACGTTCGAAGAAGCGAAGGGTCCAACGTGGAATGGCGTTCTGAACGATGTCGTACGTACGGTGGAACGTTCATTGACGTTCGAACTTCAGTATCCAAAGCGTGTACAATAACGTCGATGGACCATGAAATGAGAAACTTGCGTTAATAGGCAAATTAATTTTAAAGGTACGCTACACTTTCGATTCGATTTAATCTGATTTGATATTCATCGATCTTCATTTATCTATTTATTTTCGCGAAGTAAGAAATAATTAATGGACAAGTAAAGAATGCGATATATTTTACTTTTTTTGTTTTCTTTTTTTTTTTTTTTTATTCTTTTCTTTCTTTTACTTTGATATACATAGATTTATCTCGTTGTTGTCGTCGTCGTCGTTGTAGTCGTCGTCGGATAACGAGTACGACTACGACGACTACGACGAGGACGATGAGGAAGACGGCGACGAGGAAAAGAAGCCTCGTTTTGGTGGTACGAAAGGCGATCTGTCATTCAAGAGCGATTCTTTCAGGCTACAAACCCGGTGGATCGTGTGTGCAGGGCCACCCTCTTTAGAATTCCCCGTCCGTGGAGTAAGGAGCTCGTAAAAGACAAAGGGGGTTGGTGTTAGAGAGGGGTGGATGAGCCAAAGCGTGTGAGAGAGATAGAAGAGAAAGCAAGAAAGAGAGATAGATAGATAGATAGATAGAGAGAGAAAGAGAGAGAGAGAGGGAGGGAGAGAAAGAGGGCTACTGTGTAGTGGAGGGATAGAGAGAAAGGGAAAGAGAGATAGAGATAAAGACAGAGATAGAAGAGAGAAAGAGAAAGGAGATAAGCAAGATGGGAGAAAGCTCACCGGATCTTAGCCTCCGGCTTCGACGTGGAAGCTCGGACTCCCGAGACTCCTTTTACATGGACTTCGCTCAGGTATGTACTTACTTACTTACTTACTTAGTTACTATATACGATACTTTGCTTTTGGGATTCTCAAGATACCGTTTATCGTTAGCTCGTTAACGTGAAATTGTCGACGACGATCGTCGGTGATCCTTGTTGTTTTTATTATTAATATAAACGCCCTCAAGCTTCTTAAGATAGAATTTTAATATCGTCGATGACTATATTATCACATAAGTACTTCCTCGAATATTTAATTTCGTTGACATAAGTCGTTCTTTTTTTTTTTTTTTTTTTTTTATCAGGACGATATTAAAAGGACGATGTTCGTCGATAGAAAGAATTATGATATATCTATCCGTTATGTCGATCGGAATAATTCATTTTAAAATTATCCAGGTCATTCTTAGTAAAACCCATGACATTTTATGACTTTTATAAAATATATATATATATTATAAAAGTCATAGAAGTATATATATATCGAATATACATATATATATATATATATATATATATATATATATATACCGACACATAGCTATCAAAGTACGATGAGAGATAATCGAGTACTATAGATATATATACTAGAGTTCAAACTCCATCGATTTCCAATTTATTCGACGATGAAACTGTTATCCGATAACTTTTAAGAACGGTTATATATATATATATATATATATATATATATATATAATAAAAGCAATCGAATGTGTTATATTTCTTATTTTTATTCTTTCTTTTTTTTTGCATATTTTTTATTTTTCCTTTCTTTCCGTTTAACAGGGTATCGATTCAGACATCGAAGAAGTAGCCAGGCCAGGTGACAACTGCGACTCGTTGCTGGAAAATCAGTTGGACGAGAATGGTTGCGACTTACCATTATTGGAGGATATTACGACAATACCGGAGGAGGCATCGGAAGAATTGAGAGAGGAGGAGGAAGCAGCGGCATTGGAAGCTGCGTCGCGTACCACCGACGTTCCAGTAATTAGTATGGAAATGGAGAAATCTAGCATGGGATCTACGATGACGACGACGTCGACATCGATGACGACTACGACGACGACGACGAATACGACGATGACTATTACGACTACTATGACTATGACGATGACGACGATGACGGCGAATACGATGATGATAACAATGACGAGTACGACAACGGTTATGACGACAACTACGAGCCCGTCTACAGGTGTTGGAACTTTCTTAACTGCAGCAGCTGCTGCTGCTGCGGCTGCAGGCACGGCTACGAGGCAAGAGTGAGTATAGAATTTGTTCCCTCTTTTGCTAATACTACCCTCCTCCGCATCATCGTCGTACGCATTTTCAATCCTTCTCCGAATCCCTACTACTAAAACCACTACTTCCCCCTTTTACTCGTTACCGATATTCCCGACCGTTAACGATCCCGTGAAGTTCTCTCTCTCTCTCTCTCTTTCTCTCTCAATTTCTCTATTTGTCGAAACTTCTTGATATAACCCCTTCATTTCGCTGTTTAAATCCGAATGTTATAAATCGATCGAGAAAATATATATATATATATATATATATATATATGGGTATGTAAGTATATAATTAAGAAATGATTTTTAGATAGTTTTTTCTTTTTTTTTTCTTTTTTTTTTTTTTTTTTTTTAAAAGATTTGATTTCTCCGAGTATTTTCTTAGAGATTATTTCTTATTTTCAACATCGAGGAAAGTTCATTGTACTGTAAAGATTTTAATGCCAATTGTCGATATTTAATTTCATCGTAAATCATTAAAAAATATTAGTTACTTGATGTTCGAAGAAAACATATCATATATACTATTTACGATTTAACTAAGAAAATTTATAGGTCGTTTAAAAATTTTCTATATCAATAAATATATTTACTTACATAAATATATATATATATGCCCATAATTATGAAAGTGGTCTAAGTTATATATTTCTTGTTTCGAGATATTTAATGAATTGCATTTGAAACACTAAATGAATTCCGTATAACGTTGAAATTACATCCACTATCTAAAGATTCATTTTTGACGATATCGTAAAAATTACATTAAATACATATAGTTTAAGATAATCTGGATGTGAAATAAGTGATAAACTCATTTTTTTGAAATTTTGACTTAGACAACTTTCATAATTATAGGCACATATATATATATATATATATATATATATATATATATATATACACATATATCTTTATTTGGTATCCATTTTAGTCATTCATCAGTTTTGTTTTTGTTTCGAATTGTTCCGTATATCGATCCCGACTTCATGACTTTGACCGCGGCATCGTGACGCGAATTACGTTCCCCTTATACAGCCCACGTTCACCCACCCTTTCTCTCTCTCTCTCTCTCTCTCTCTCTCTCTCTGCTTCTCTCTGCTTCTCTCTCTCTCTCTCTCTCTCTGCTTCTCTCTCTGTCTCTATGCATACGTGGACCGTCCGCATTCCCGCACGACATTAATCACTGTCCGCGATTAACGCGCATTCCCCTCGGTACTCACGATGAATCTACGATTTGTAGGTAAGCGTTACGTTAAAACGATTTTTAAGTGATCCCTCGCCATTGGAATATCAATTACACCATCATTTCTAATAATACTCTATGTATGTGTATGCGTTTTCCTCTCTCTCCTCTCTTCCTCTCTCTCTCTCTCTCTCTCTCATCCCCCTCTCTTTCTTTCTTCATCCTAGATAAATGGATTCGATCGATAGAATCGCCATTTTCTCTTGATCGATTTAACTTCGATCAGGTAGTTTGTAGAGAACTCGATTACTTCCGGCGGATATCGAAGAATATATGAGGAACTCGCAGATATATGAGGTAGAGCGTACATTCCAGCAACGAAGGTTAATATTGACCTGTCACTTCGTTATGGCTTTCGAACGACCTTCGCGCGTATGTAGAGAGAGAGAGAGAGAGAGAGAGAGAGAGAGAGAGAGAGAGAGAGAGAGAGAGAGAAAGGAAGAGGACGAGAGAAAGAAAGAAAGAGAAAGAGAGAGAGAGAGAGCATCCCTTTTGCTTCCGGTGAAATGTTCTGGGCTAGTAGTAGACTTAACCCTTTCACCTCCAGACCCCCCTCTTTCTCCCTTTCTCACTCTCTCTCACTTACTCCCTCCCATCCTCCCTTTCTCTCTCTCTCTCTCTCTCTCTCTCACTCTCTCTTCGATCTACCCGGAAAGCAGCTTATTCCGTCGATTTACATGCAGATTCAATCAACGTAGAAACATACACGTGAAGACGCATACTTACACACTTAAGTGTATATATCTATGTATATATGTATGTATACATCCATGCATGTATCTACGTATATATGTATGTATATATTATACGTGTGTATATAGGTACACATAGCTAT
Organism: Vespa velutina; assembly: GCF_912470025.1. Taxonomy (NCBI): domain Eukaryota; kingdom Metazoa; phylum Arthropoda; class Insecta; order Hymenoptera; family Vespidae; genus Vespa; species Vespa velutina. Next base: position 1,323,814 of record NC_062193.1, on the reverse strand, counting down.
AGGTATAGATCAACAGCTAATAGTAAAAGCGTTTGCGAATGTTCATCTTGAATGTTCGTTCCAATCGCTCTAAGGTAAATTTGTTCTAGGCATACGGAAATCTTTTTCCAATGTGTCTCCGTCCAAAAGTATAAGTTATTTCGCAAAAGTTAGACGCGATCAAAACGAATCTTTTCAAGGACACGAGAGAATGTAGTTGGCTCGTTAAATGAAATCGATTTGATCTAGTTTCCTATCGTACGATCTTACGTCTAATTAATTTAATTCACAATACTATTCGACGATATCAAAATTAAATTGGAAAATCTCTATCAACAAAATATCCAAGAAAGAATCTTTGAATTCATTATTTGTCTCGGTACTACGAAATTTTATATATATTAGATCACTTTCTTTTCTTCCTTCCCCTTCCTTATCTACCATCAACATAACATGATTTTTCATCTGATCGTTATTGTAAATCCGAGATTCAAATTTAATAAAATAAGCAAATCTTAAGACTCCGTTCAAATTAGAAGATTTATTGAAAATTCATTTCTTTTCTTTTTTTTTTTTTTTCTTTCTTTCTTTACCTCGGTACTTTATGTTTGATTTGATTTTTTATTTTTTTCTTAACCGATGTTATCACACGGAGAACTCCAGTGGAACGTTACGGCACTGTCAATTTCATTTGTGGCTAACGAGCTCGATATCAAACGGTCGTGTATCCAGAGATAATGGTTAGGGGGTGGAAGAGAACGAGAGAGAGAGAGAGAGAGAGAGAGAGAGACAGACAGAAAGAGTCAGAGAGAGAGAGAGAGAGAGAGAGAGAGAAAGAGAGAATGAGAGAGAAAGAGAGAGAGAGACTATCAAAGATATATGAGACTAGTTACGGACTTAGTTCGCGACGACGAGGAGGGCCTCAGTCTGTAATGCGGGGTCCGAGAGTATCGTGCCACGAGCCGGAGGGCCGTGATTGTGTCATCCGCTGGTGAGGGACGTGTTCTTTTTTACCAACCTTTTCAACGAGGTGACTAAGAAAAAACGCGTTTCAAGGTCACGGATATGCTCATCAAGGAGACTTCCCTCAGGTATTCTTAGGGATTCATAGATTGCACTTAGATCCAATTTTAATTATTCGAATTAATCCTTATTCGAATTGATCCTTCTTGATCTTACTTGTTCGGTAATAGATCTTTTTCACTTATAAATTATATATGTATATATATATATTTACTTATTTATTTATTTATCGATAGAGTATGATAACGATTTAAAGTATATCATTCATATTTTTTCTTTATTATTATCCTATAATAGATATAAGTAGAAAAGTGAGAATGAAAGAACATTAGAGATCTATATAAAAAAAAAAAAAAAAAAGAAAAAGAAAAAAAAATGAAAAGAACGTTTGAAGGATTGGGATCACTCTTATGATAGAAAGGGTTTCAAGAGTAGTAGCAGAAAAACCGATCTGATCGATGCGATCGGTTGTTCTTAACGCGAAACGGATTACAAAGTACGCAGTGGGAACCAAGGGAGATAAGATAGAGAGCTTTCGAGAGGATTTCTTCACGAGGAGGGATACTTAAAGAAAGGGTGGAAGAGAAAGAAAGAGAAAGAGAGAGAGAGAGAGACAGAGAGATAGTGTGTCGGTTACTTCGATGAAAGGAGACCGCTTTCTAAACTTTTCTTCTCTTCGTGTCGGTGCAACCGTTAGTAGTAATAATAGTAATAAAAATAACAATAACAATAATAACAATAGTAATAAAAATAACAGTAAAAATAATAATAATAATAATAATAATAATAATAATAATAATAATAATGATAGTAATAGTAATAATAATAATCATGACAATAGTAATAGTAATAACAATAATCATTTTGGAATAAAAGAAACATCGAACGAAATGAAATTTTTCTATCGAGTAAGAGAAAGCAATCGAAGATATGAACAAATGTTTGACTGGGTGAAAAAGAATTTTTTGAAGAAACATTTGTTTTGCTGATACATATATATATATATATATATATATATATATATACATATATACTTACATATATACATATACGTATACTTACTGATATATGTATATATCTATATATTTATAAATATATGTATATATATATGAATATATCTATAAATTATGTATATTGATTTGAAAAGAGAAAAATCGAGATGAACGACGATATCAAGAAGGATTTATTATTTTGGTTTACCGAATGTACAAGTGAAGAGAAAGAAAGAGAGAGAAAGAGAGAGAAAAAGAGAGAGACACAAAGAGAGAGGGAGAAAGAGAGAACATCGAGAAAATAATCCGAAGAATGTGACTTTCGCAAACTGCAACGGACTGCTAACATACGAGAATGAAAAGAATAAAGGAACGAGAAGAAGGATTCCTGAGGGATGGCCCGAAGGGTTTTGCGAAGGACAGGAGATTCCGTGAGATGAGTATGAGGATGAAAAGTGGGAAAAGGAAAGTAAGAGAAAGAAAGAGAAAAATAGATAGAGAAAGAGAGAGAGAGAGAGAGAGAAAGTGCGGAAGAGAAGGGGAGGAAAAGGGTGGAACTTCTCAAGCTACGGACACGCTACGTTCCTACAATGAGAGAGCAGCACTCAACCGGTGAATCAACCCCTCACTGCCCTCCTATACCAGCACCCTCTCATGCTCGGCTGCTTCTCCAACACTACGTGATTATTTCAAAAAGCTTCGGAGGTACACGAGATGAGCCTATGTCCCTCTTTTTCTTTCTCTCTTTCTTTTTCACTCTCTCTCTCTCTCTCTCTCTCTCTCTCTCTCTTTCTCTTTCCTCTCTCAAATCCTTCTCTCCCTATTCCGAACCTGAGGACTTTTTCTTCCTCATGTTACGAGTGTGCGTGCGTGAATTCGTCGCGCGAGTACCTCGTCAAAAGGACCGAGACTCTTCTTCTTACTCCTCGACTCTTTCCAAGGTATGAGAACGAGAGAACGTAGCTTCTATTGGATAGGTCACCATACTGTCAACTCTTTCTACTGTATATGTACGTACGTACGTACGTACGTACGTACGTACTGTACGTTTATCGTTTCGAAACATTACATAAGAAAGAATTATCCAGTCTATTCGAGATACGCTGTCTGATTTGTTTTTTTTCTTCTTTCTGTTTTCCTTTTTTTTTTTTTTCTTTTTTTTTTTTCCTTTTTTTCTTTCGTCATTAAATTTATTTTCAATACTTTTCTATCGAGCTATTTTTATATTATTATTTTTCCTACTTATTTTTTCTTTTTTCTTTTTTTTTTTTTTTTTTTTATTTATTTATTCATTTATTACTTATTCCATTAACGCGATCAAATTTTAACGTCGTCTTTATGTCATTTCAAATTTCTCTTTCAAAAATATTTATAAAAAAAGAAAATATGAAAGGTAGTTCAATATTGAATACTTTGATATAGCTTATAAAATATTTAATATTGAATTCTCTTTCGTGTTTATATATATATATATATATATATATATATATATATATATATATATTTATATATATTTATAAATACATAAGGTTAATTAAGAATATCAGAGATCTGAATCCGATTTCCTTTTCGAGATGCAACATGAAAAGTTAAAATTGTGAACAATTTTCCGTCACTAATATAATCGACCTGGATAAATCGTAATAAAATTGCATTCTGCCTTTTCTAGATGGTTAAATGTTTCTTTCGAGATCCATAATAATTTTCGTGTTCTATTTCAGATCGAGTTCAATTTCTCGACGACTGTTTATATAAACTCAGAATAGGATCGGTTTAAAAACGTCTAGAGATCGATCAATAAAACGTATATCCTTTTTCTAATTGTTGTCCACAAATATGGAATTTCACAGGGAAGATATTCCTGGTATTCAACAGAATCACTGGTTCATAATTCATCGGCTGTCAAGTTAAGAGGATAAGTTAGGACTATTATTAGATAAACGGTAGAGACCGTTAGAAAGTGCTACTTGCTACGTCATCTAATGACACTCACAAAGCCATCAGCACTAGTAGGTCTCTTCCTGCAGCCAGTGTCAATGTAATGTGTCAAACCGTTACAACACCGTGCTGACCTTAAAGCGAACGTCCGATCGTGCTTCCATTAAGATTCGACACGTTAACTAGAAAGAAAGAAAGGAGAAAAAAGGAAAAAAAAGAAAGAGAAAGAGAAGGAAAAGAAAAAAGTATATATCGTCTTCAAATCTTTTTATTCATTACTATAATTTCGGTTGAAATGCAATCAGGAAAGGTATCCGGGGATAGGAAGTGTGGAAAATCTACGGACTCGATTAAAAATTTCATTAACTCATGCCGCGTTTACACATGGGCATAGAGCAACTAGTAAACGAGTTGTATGCACGCAAGATTGCATTCGTTTTTTTTTTTTCTTTTTTCTTTATTTTTATTTTTAATACGTACGCGTAATAACGAGGAGAAAGAGGATACCGTAATTACTTTCTATGCTTTGCAATCTGTCTCTTTCCCTTTTTAATCGTATATCTTTCTCTTTCGTATTCAACCGGACCGTGCATCATCATCATGCATGTCTTCATCGTGGTAGTCAGTGGTAGTCGACGGTTCTTTTCAACAGATATTTTGTGATTCATTGAATCGTGAAAGATACGAGATATGTGAAGAAACGCAAGCATTCCTGTTTTTTTTTCCTCCTTCTTTTTCTTCTTCTTCTTCTTCTTCTTCGTCTTCTTATTTTGACTCGGTCGAAATTCATAGGAGAACGGTCTCGTTAGCGTTATAATAAGTTCTTTTCAGAGAGAAAATAAGAGAGAGAGAGAGAGAGAGAAAGAGAGAGAGAGAGAGAGAGAAGAGGTGTGCAAATGATAGATAAATGTTCATTGAAAAAGTTTCAAAGCGAAATTACCATGACTAATATTCTTTCTTTCTCTCTCTATTTTATCCCTATCTCTTTGTTCCTCATCTTACAAAAAACGACGATTAGCGTAATAGAAATTGCGGTCGTGTTGCGAACGATCGATCCGAAAACACTAGAGGGATGATAGTAATGTTGTCTCGAGAGGCAGAATTATCTTTTTCTCTCTTTCACGTTTACGACTGATCGATATCCGATAATAAAATTGAGGATAAGAGATATAAAGAGAGAGAGAGAGAGAGAGAGATAAATAGATAGATAGATAGATAGAAAAAGAGAGAAAGAAAAAAAGATAGGAAGCTCGTATCGGATGAATCGTCTCTTTTAGCAAAGAGAATTTCCCATAGAATCGTTTAGAAATTAAGGACCGTGATTCGCGTACGATGATGGAAGTGTAGGAGGAGTAGAGAGGAGGAAAAGATAAAATAAAAATAAGGAAGAAACACGGTCTGTGCAGCTGGCCAGGATTGCCAGCAGCTTTGCCATCACCGGCCTCGCCATCTGCGGTAATCGTTTCGCCGGAAACGCTGTCTAGACACAGTAGTAGCTCACCCTCACGTGCCCATCGGTCACCTCAGTATGCACTGGCCCTACCATGTTCCTCTCAGCCGATACCAACGGTTTGTTATCCAGCACCAACCTTCCTCGAGGTTGCCGACGATCGCAAGTGGAAGAATCTCGGATGGTGAGTGTTTGCGTTTGTATACATGTTAAACCTGTTAACCTTTGATTTATCTCTATTCTTTTTCTTTCTCTTTTTCTTTTTTCCTTTTACTCCCATTCACTCTTTTCTCTTCTTTCTCTCCATTCCATCGTTACTTTTATACAAACTATTTCCAAAAATATCATCGTTCCATTTAATTAAATATAAATTTGCAATATATATTAATCATCGTGTATCCGTTATCCAACTATGTTTCTAATGAAATACATCTCGGGGGAAGTACTCGTCTAAATCGATTGATTTTCATTGCAAATACGTTTCATGTATATATATATATATATATATATATATATATATATATATATATATACACATGTTTATAAGAGGTGCGAAGAAAGAATGGAGAAGGAGGGAGGAGGGAGGAGAGTACTTGGTGATATAAATCACGGAAATTTCACGTGATCCTCCGTGTTATCCTGACGTATGTCTATATCGCAATTACCGGTACTTTAGGAATCAAATACGGTCGCGTATAGGCGAGCGAGGCACACGATTACGCGTAATTGAGCCAATTCTTAAGGGTGGGTGGGTGGCTCGGTTTTGGTAGTGGGGGAGGGGGGGACAGGATTTGAGAGATGTTATTTGTGACCAATGATATTATTACATTTTAAAGTACACGTTGGATATCACGATTTTCTTTTTATCTCTCTCTCTCTCTCTCTCTCTCTCTTTTTCTGTCTCGTCGTGAATTATAAACGTTTTTCCGCCACGTTTGCGTACTATCTGCCAGACGAAAAAGAAAGAAAGAGAAAGAAAAAGAGTGAGAGAGAGAGAGAGAGAGAGAGAGAGAGAGAGATGGAGGAAAAGTAAGAAAAAAAAAGAAAAAGGAATATGCGGAACGACGCGAATTTATTTCGGCTTACCTCTTTTCTGCTTCCCTCTTTCTCCTCCCTCGCCACCAACATCCCCCCATCGTCTCGTTCACGAAACGAGAAGACGTACGCCTCGTTTCAACTTCAATTTCCGTTTCTGACGCAGCGATGCTCTTGCGACGACCCTGAGTGCCCTGTATGGAAAACTTCTCGTCGTAATGGGAATCGCCTTTCCCATGGCGGAAGTGATATCTACCTATATACCGCCATCTTTCTACGAGGCATTCTACCTTTACTTATACTTCGGCAGCATGATTTTCCTGATGTACATGTATGGTATGCTACTCAGGGATGGCAAACCAAAGCCAAGTAAGTTCGATTGTTCTTTTCTTTCTTTCTTTTTTTTCTTTTTTTCTTTTTTTTTTTTATTTTTTATATTATTTATTTATTTATTTATTTATTTATTTTATTTTTTAATCGAAAACTCAAAACTAATTGCAAACGAAATATTCATTAGGTCTTTGCTATTTTTTGTTATTTGTACTATACACACACACACACACACACACACACACACACACTTACATTGTATTTTGTTATATAAGATTTTATATAGGAAATTATTATCACTTTTGTATATTTTTTATATTAATATAAAATGTATATGTAATAGATCATATATGACAAATACATACATAGATATGTACATACTTATTGGAGAATGATGTTAAAATTTGCAGTAAAAAGTATTAAAAATACTATTGGATTGATTTAATATCGAATATGATATTATTGTAAATATTGAAAATTTCGATATCGCTAATTGGTCGATCCAGTACATATAATAATTTTTATAAACGTAATGGAAATATAAAAGCTTAATGATGGTTTTATATTCGTAGAAAAACAGAAGGACGTGTGCGATTTGGATTCATCGAGATCATCGAGTGGTGCTGGAGGTGATAGCGATGCACCTGATACAGGATGTCCTCATATGACGGTGATACGACCGATACAACATTATGGTAGTTTTTACCTTCGAATGGGCGCAGTCGCTTTTGGTATCGGTTCAATGATTTATTCTGGTCTTGAATTTGGCCAATATTTCGAATTGGAACGCAACACCAAGTGTCACAATATAATGCTGGCACTAACACCGGCTACTAGAATGGCTTTCATTTTCATTCAAATGTACTTCATATTTCTAAACAACGAGGTGAGACCAAACAAATATTTTGTTTTGTCTTTTTTTTTTTTTTTTTTTAATACGATATCCATCCACTAATTATTAAAATTTAGAAAAGGGACGATAATTAATTTTCAGTCTAAACGATTCGTTTCGACTCGATTAGGTCGTAAAATGTATATGTGTATATATATATATATATATATGTATATATATACGTTATGCAATAATTGTGTATATATACTTGATTATACACCGACGAAAGCCGGCCACGAGGTTAATGAAACAGAAGGGTGAACAACCCCCGAGACACCCCTACCCCAAGTTAGTTTCTTCTTTGATCTTCCCTTGCTCGGAAAGCGAGATGAAAAGCGAATCGATTAGAAACGAGATCGATATCATCTCTGGACATACTATCTAGTTAACCGTTAACGTTAATCGATACAACGGTAGTAATCGGAAAATTGAAGGATTTTATGTTGCAGCAAATGAAGGTACATCGTCATCGGATAGTTGCACGTTTCGGTCTAATGCATATGATCGGTACGAATCTCTCCGTTTGGTTGAACGTTTTGGTTCAAGAAACGAAGCACGAGATTCTCACGTTTTACAACCCGGAGAATAATTCCCTCAGGATTTCACATAGATTAGGTAAAAGAAAAACACGGCATTTGCTATGGTAGCTATGTTTGTTTGTTACGTTTGTTCGTTCATTTGATTTCGTTTGATTTGATTTGGATTGTCGAAGTGAATGTAATTAACGTTGAATGAATTACAGGTATGAAGGGTGGATTCCATCTAGGTGGGCACAGTCATATTCATCATGGTGAACATTTAAGAGTGCCAAGAGGATTGAAGGGTCCTCATCATATGTTCGAATGTAGAAGAACAAATATCATGGGATCGTTAGTTCAAGATGCCAGTCCGTTTCTTTTTCCTTGCACAATAGAGTATAGCTTGATATGCGCCGCCATTTTGTATGTCATGTGGAAGAATATATCTAAAACAATGTTCGCCAAAACGATGACTCCTCCGGGATCGCGTCATCACGCTCACGCTTACAGGTAATCGAAAATTAGAATAATTTTTGATAACGTAATATTTGAATTTGTATTAATTGATATCATCTATATATAAGAATATAAATATAACTTTACGATTTCGACAGAAGATCGCCGCATCATTACAGTGTCGACTGTGCCCGTGCTCACAAGGGTCTCTTCGTTGGTATTTTTATACTGGTGCTAACGATAATATCCTTGATACTATTCTTCGTCCTAATATCTCGTCCAGAGTTGGTAAGCTTGGCGGTAACTGAAGTGAACATTTGCGAGCTGACACTTTATGGAATGTCTACTCTCGGAACTCTAATAGGGATGTTTCAAATGCGTAAACTTCGTTACGACGGCGGTAGGAACTTGGAATTGGACAATATACTTTTAGTGGCCGCACAAACTGGTATGTTCATCTATTCGACGTTCACGATCATCGGTGGACATTTTACACTACAGAAACACACCGTCTTAGTATTGGTAACTGCTTTGGCAAGCGTAGTTCAAACCACTTGTCAGACTATCTTTATATTAGACGCATCGAGAAGATCGGTGGCTACTGCGAAACAAATAAGAAGAAAGCCAGGTAGAGAAATAGTCACATTTCTTTTGGTGACTAATCTGGCTATGTGGGCGATCAACACGCTTGAAAAATCACGGGCTGAGTCGCATCCGGTGCAGTTGCATTTTTACGGTCTTTGGGCCTGGACCATAATAACTCACGTTTCCATGCCGCTGGCAATTTTCTACAGGTTTCACAGCACCGTTTGCCTCTGCGAAGTATGGAAGAGAGCGTACAAGGTGAAACCGACCTATATGTGACGTAAGGGGTCCCGTGAAGTCATCTGGAAGACCACGGCACCACAACGACCCAGAACATTGCCGGGCAAACTCGACGCCATTGCCGAGAACGATCAATCATCGTATTTCATTTAATTGATACGATAATATTCGTTCGAGAGAAAATTTTCTAATCGCCTCACCTTTTTTATCCCCATCTTTCCATCTCCTTCACATTTTACATCCTTTTTCCTTTTTGTTTCCTTTTTTCTAGTCCTTCGAAGAAGAAGAAGAAGAAGAAGAAGAAGAAGAAGAAAAAAAAGAAACGAAAAAAGCGGAGTATCTTTCGTTTTCGTCGTATTGTTTTCTATATATTACTTTCGAAACAAGATATGAAACCAAAAAGAGCTATATATAACTTTCACGTTTATTAAATCTCTTCAATTACATAAAAATAGATTTATTTTACGATCATTCGATTCGTCGAAAACGATATTATACTTCGCTCATAGATTGAATTATCGTTGGTATAATAGGAAGGATCGATCGGTATAAAATACTCATCGGAATCGTCAATTATAATACGATGAGATAAAAGATGATGATAGGGATTATAAAATGGAAGGACGATTTCGATCCAATAATAAGTAATAACTAGGTATTATACGAGGAGTGACAGATCAGTTACGCTTTTCGTAATTTCTGTTCAATCGAGATCCACCAAATAATAATAATAATAATCATTGGTACAACAATCTCTTCGCTCTCACGGACATCCGTCTTCCAAGTAGTACAAACTACAACTTAAATAGTACTTGTCGCGTCCACGTATAAGTGATTTATCTAATGAAAGAAATAAAATAAAATAAAATAAAATAAAATAAAACGATCGAAAGAAAAGGAAATAAAAATAAAATAATTATTTAAAGGACGAATTATCAGGATAATGGTTGGGGTTTGCGATTGATAGTTGATTTAGATATTTTAAACGTTAGGTCAAATCCATTTAGTCGGTTCATCGTTATTCATCGTAATTATTTATCGAACGTTGGAACAAGTCTGGATGATAGATACCTTCATATTACATACATACATACATACATACATACATACATACATACATACATGCATAGAGACACGCAAAGAAACAACCAGGAGATTCTAAATTATCCTACAGAATATCGTCTGTATGATCATAATAACATCGTAGAGTAGATAGATATTCACGTTTGTCCTGTCGAATAAAATAGTTCTATAGCTCGGAGTCTCTAGTTCATTCTACGCGCACGTAGATACACCCTACGATAATAATAATAATAATATATGTATAATATATTTAAACGGACATTTTTTCTCATTGAATCTTTTAGCGTTATCATTCACAGTGATAAAACCGTCGTTTATTCGAGATATATAATATATTATAGTATATACGTACGTACATACATAAATACATACATACATACATACATACATACATACATACATACATACATACATACATACATACATACATACAAATAGATATAATATAATATATTCAAATAGAAAGGAAAAAAGAAAAAAGAAAAGGAAAGAAAAGAAAATTATGAAAAAAGAAAAATTTGGGAAAAAAAATGGGAACAGAGTACAATGGCTAACCATATCACGAAGCCTTTTTAATCCGTCGAGAGTGCTGTCCAAAGCTTTCGATAAACAAATGGGGATCAAGATCGATCGCAATTGATTGAGATGCGATCGTAAATCTGAGATGACCTATTCAAGTCTCTATTATTATTATTATTATTATTATTGTTATTAATATTATTATTTTTTGTTTATTATTACTATTAATATTATTATTATTACTATTATTATTCTTATTATTTTTATTATTACTATTAATAATAATAATATTATTATTATTATTATTATTATTATTATTATAATTATTATTATTATTATATTATACGAATAATGAACGTCAGAAAAAAAATTTTGTGCGAATGTGAGAAAGAAAGAGAAAGAAAGAGAGAGAGAGAGAGAGAGAGAGAGAGAGAGAGAGAGGGGAAGAGAATGTACGAGTTCATTTGTATGTGTGTTCGTTGAGCGAACGCGTATAAGAATAATTCATGTGTGTGTGTGCGTGTGTGTCTGTGTGCAGAGTGGCAAAGGAAGATAAGAGAAAAAGTAGAAAGTCGTAGATTATAGTAATAATAAGAAGCATTTATATAGTTAATGCGTGTTTCGTGCTAGACGCTTTAATAACGTACAGTTTATCGCAATGACGATATACATACATATAGTTAATTAATCGGTTGGATCGAACGAGATCGAATTTTGTAATATATATATTATTAGACTAGTCTAAGAAAATTGTAAATACGGAAAGGATCCTCTCGGTGTTTAGACTAGTTGTGTCGACATGTTTCTCTTCCTATAATATATATATATATATGATACATATATATATATACAAAATATAAATCTCTATATATATATATATATATATTTATTATTGCGTTGTTCTATTATAATATTTATTATAACGACAGACATAAGATTTAACGCGCGAAAACGTTACGTTTATTGAAATCGTCGGGACTCGCGACGAGATCCATCATTTTTCTTAATATTTCGTCGTTCTCTTTGCCTCTAATTTGTAGTTCGTATCTCTCAAAGAGTCGGAGTATAAATTTTCTCATTTTAATCTAGTCCTTTTCTCTTTCTCTCTTTGTCTCTCTATCTTTCTTTGTCTTATCTCTCACTCTCTCTCTCTCTCTCTCTTTTTATTTCTTTCTCTTTCCCTTTTTCTTTCTCTCTTATTCTCGATGCACATTCTCGATGCACATTCTCGATGCATTCTACTCCTACCTGTTCCTTGAGAACATTGATGAGGTCTCGGCGCGAGTCTTTCATTATGATGATATTACATAAAACGCAGAGGAAGTCACGAATTGTTTCGGACTCTACTCTCGTCCCGATCGATATAGTAAAAGAATGAAGAAATACACGGGGGGGGGGGAGGGGAGGGGGGTGGGAAATAATAATAATAAAGAAGAAAGGAAAAAAAAGAGAAAAGAAAAAAAAAAGGAAAAGAAAAAAAGCAAAAAAAAAAAGTAAAAAAAAAAAAAAAAAGCAAGATATCTCTTTATATGTCACGTCTCTAAACTACTGTACTTTTTCTATGTCCGCATACTCTAGTTCCTAACGCAATATTTGTACTCTTATACCCTTTGTACTATTTGTACCTTACGAATTGCAATACACTCGTCCGCAATAATATCGTCGTAGATATTTTCATTTAGATATAACACATTACCCGTTAAGTCTTTTACGCCTGTGTGCATGTATGCTTGTATATGCGTACACGTAATGAATTTAGGTGAGTGTGTGTGAGTATATATAGATATTAAGATAATAGATTATACTTTCTTAAAACGATGAAAAGAGATAGAATTTGATTGATTATTATATGTTAACATCAAGACGATAAATTGAGGAGGTTCTGATAAATTGAGGAAGTTGTTCAACCTGTTTGAATGCATTGAAAAATAGAATGCCTAGAAAATAGGACAATGTTTACTTAAAATGTATACACTCGATTCTCTTAGGAACATTTTATGTATACATATATGTACACATAAATACATACATACACACATGGATTTATACTTGTTACAAAGATAATTACGAAATGATTATAGTAACAAGCTGACAAAGGTAAGATTCTTGTACGTAGATTTAACATAGTAGCATCATAATAAATGATTTCTCGTTCACGAAATACATTCATATATGATAATGTATGAATTGTGGTAATATATTGAAATATTGAAATATTGAAATTATTATCGACATCAATGGCAGAATTCGTGACGACGAATAAATCTCGGTCGCATGCTCGAACTGACCCAAATACTTTCGATTCCGTACGAAGAGAGAGCACGTTCGTGGTCTGTTGACGTTGGAACAGGGCGTTCTTCGGGTCCAAGGTCATCTGGTAACCGACCCCCAAAGAGATTCTAATGGAAAGGAAATCGATTCGTAGTCGTGACTTTCTCTTTATATGGTGATATATATATATATATATATATATATAAATTGCCAAGGTCGATGGATATTATTTTTATTTAAAAATTAGATCGTCGTATTAGGTCGTTTTAAGTAAAAAAAAAAAAAAAAAAAAAAAAAAAAAAAAAGAGGGAAAGAAGAAAAGAATAATTAAACAAAAATTATCACGATTGTAAATAAATTCCTTTCGAGCGAGGTAATGCTTTAAGAAATGTTTACTAATGGAAATTCCGTAGTAACAAGAATGATTTAAGATAATCTTGAAAGAGAGACCGAAGGAGAAACCATTATGTTTGAATTTGAAAATAACTCTCTGTGTAAAGTGAATTTACACGACCGCGATTAACCCTGGAGTAGAATAGACTAAACAATGAACGTGACGTTGGTAGAAGAAGGAAAAGAAGGTGGAGGAGGAGGAGGAGGAGGAAGTAGGCGTAGTCGTATTGGTAATCGTTATAAAATATAAAACGTGATTCACAGAGACGATTTACAAAACACCTATGTACTATAATTGTCCTTCAAAGTTCTTACATGCGTTAAAGGGATGTTGCTATGAATAGTATTACGTGTGAAAGAGAGAGAGAGAGAGAGAGAGAGAGAGAGAGAGAGAGAGAATCATCGTGGTAGCACATAAACGATTGCTCTCACAATGTAAGAAAGTGTATTTTTCTAACGATCTTTCTGTGAGAGAGGCTTACTTATATTGCTTGCACGCTTGCATAAGAGAGCGTGCGAACGAAACGACCCTTCGTCCAAGATCGTTAAAGTTATATCTATAGTATATTTATTTCTCTCACTCGTACCTGGTCGATCGCAGGTAGGCTGGTGAGAGTGGGTGTGCACTCTCTTCTGTTATTGCCAAATCCAATCACGGATGATCCTACTTTTCTCAATCTTTACGATCATTTATATATCATTTATGAACGTGCGAAGTTCGAGATTTATATCATTGATTCGCGAGATCGTTATGATTGTTATGATCATCGAATAAATCAAATAGTTATATTCTATCAGCTGATATACGATTAATCTATAAAATTAAAGAGAATCGTATTTTTAATGTATATATATCGGACTATTGATATACATACATTAATGATTAATGATATATCATTATAGATATGTATACATGTACATAAATATGTATACATATCACGGAGAGATATGTTTATTTGGAATATTCCAATAAATTTGAAATATTATTGACGAACAACAATATTAATTTGTTCATCGAACAAAATAAATTGTTTATATATCAAAAAACTTGCAAAGTACTTTAAAATAATGTAAAATCTTATTTATCGAATTGACAAATTTCTTCCCTTATACTATCATTTGATATATGATTAATCTGTAAAATCAAAGATAATCGTAATTTTTATATATATATATATATATATATATATATATCATTATTGATATATAGATTATTGATTAATGATATATCATTATTGATCATATGTATATAAATCACAGATAAACAGACAGACAGAAATGTCTATTTGGATTATTTCAACAAATTTGAAATATTTTCGACGGACAACGATATTAATTTATTCGTCGAACAAAATGAATAGTTCATATATTAAAAGATTCGTAAAGGAACATTGAAATGATGTAAGATCCAATTTATCAGATTGGAAAGTTTCGTAATGTTTTTCAGCGTTTATATAATAATAATGGAACCACGATCATCATGAAAGAAACGCGGCCTTATGACAGGTAACACTCGAGATTGACGAGAGTATAACGAATCTTCCAGCTATATTCTAGCGAGGGAGGATCGGGGAGAGGGATGAAAGGTGGTGGGAAAATGGAAAGTAAGTATACGGGGAGAATTCGTTGTCCCTTGTTCGTTTAGGTGAATCCAAGCGATCCGTCGTGAAGCAGATTCGTGGGGCAGTACCCATAATTATGAACTAAATCCACCCCTCATGGGCGTTGTCAGGGTCGACACATTTAAAGGAGGGCGAATTTTCGTTGAGTATAAATCGACGTTAACCGTTCCTTGTCATCTTAAAATCTTCTCGGAAAAAAAATATTTATATAATATATCTATATAAAAGAATTTATAATTATGTTTGAATTTATATTTAAGAAAATAAAATAAAATAAAATAATATTGTTTAATACGATGATATAATCGACGATATTATAGAAATTGTTCGATCAATTTGATATCGTTGAAAACGACGATCAGGAAATCATAGAAATCTTGTTAGCAAAAAATTTCACATTTGATGTATGTACTATATATATATATATATATATATATATATATTTCATATATACATATATGTGAAAAACAAACTTTCTCCCTCGAAAGACGACGATAAAGCATTGACGGCGAACGGGATCGCTCGGGACGCCTACGTTGGCCTTGTCAGGCGCGCCAACAATGTTATTATACGCGTCGAGAAGGAAAAAAAAAAAACAAAGAAAAAGAAGAAAAGAAAAAAAAAACAAAAGATAAATACAATAAAGAACTCGTGTTCGATCATTCAAAATTTTTTATTCGTCGTGTGGGTAGAACATAATGGGCAAGTATTATCGTATAACATTTTAATATCGCACGGATGCAAGAGCTTCATTGAGAAATAATCGATCGTCCATTAGTGTTCATATCCTTCGATTCTTCTTTCCTTTTATTTTCATAGATTGAATTGAAATTATTTCTCATCGGTATAAAAATATTTTATTTGTTAAATAATTAATTATGTTGTGTTGTGAGGGTGAAGGAGGGAGAAGAGAGAGAGAGAGAGAGAGAGAGAGTGAAAGGAAAAGAAAAAAGAAACAGATAAACGAACAAATGAAAAAAAAAAAGAAAAAAACAATGCTTGTAAACGTGTTATACGTAGAGAATTCCAACAAACCAGGATTCTTTTTAAAGGAATTTATTCAGACAGGAAGAGAATGCAGTATACGTATACATTATGTATAATATTGGGCTTAACGTTACGTAGTCGGCTGGGTGAATGCTGTGTCTGTATATTATATATATA
>NC_062193.1:1282324-1302324 GCF_912470025.1 Vespa velutina | reverse complement strand
AAGTGACATTTACAATAAAAAAAAAAAAAAAGAATTAATTGAACATAAACATTTAGATGCCTACGTAATGAGTTGTGTTTTTTTATACTAAAAAATTAAAAAAAAAAAATTAATTAACCATTTAGATACCTACGTATTGTTATATTATTGATACTTAAAAATTAAAACAAAAGAAAAAGTAAAAAATTAACTCTAAATATAATTCTAAGTGACATTTACAATAAAAAAAAAGAAAAAAAGAAAATGCGCATATAAAAGAATATATATATATATATATAAAAAAAAACAAAAAAACCAAAAAAACCAAAAAAACAAAAAGAGAAAAAAGATAAAAGATCGAGAAAAAGCTAAGAATAGAAAGATAAAGCAAGAAATAGAGGTAACCATCGAATTGTAATTATCAATCGAAATATCGCCATGCAAAATTTGTCTCTCTTTTCTTCTCCTTTTTTTTCGAACTTACGATGCGTTTCTCTCTCTCTCTCTCTCTCTCTCTATAGTATGATGGCCGGTCGATGGCGCGACGGTGGCCGTCGCGACGCCGGCGCCGCTGGGGACGCTCACAGGTGGTCGCCACGCAGTCTGGCCGTGTTTCGTGTGCCGGCTGCCGCGGCAGCACACCTCGAGCAACCGAGTAGCCGTTTTTCGAGGTCCCCGACCGGCACATCGAATCGATCCATAGCCACACTTCCGACTTCAGTTTGTTGTGACGCCAAGTGCAATCCCAGGGAGAAGCTTTAACCTCTTTACCACCCTTACGACTCTCAATCTCTCTCTCTCTCTCTCTCTCTCTCTCTCTCTCTCTCTTTCTCTTTATTTATCTATCTTTCTATCTCTATCTCTCTCTCTATCTATCTTTCTCTCTCACTCTTTTCCACTCTTTCACTCTCTTGGGTGCGTGTCCACTGTGTATGTATATACTTGTCTGCTGCTGTACGTGTATATGTGTGTGTGTGTGTGTGTGTGTGTGAGTGCGAACGTTTTACTCACCCCGTCCCCACACTCTCGTAATTCTACTACGCGCGAACCTTTAGTCACCTCGTTTCTATGACCTTTTCTACCGGTTTTCTACTACCATCATCTTTTACTCCTTCTCTTACTTTTCCTTTTTCTTCTTCTTTTAATCTTTTTCTCTCTTCTTCTTCTTCTTTGTCTATTTCTTCTTCTTCTTCTTAGCTTTTTGATTGTCTCTCTTGGTACCTTTAAACGTTCGATAATAGCGATCGTTCGCATCGAAATATCAACGAGATTAGAAATATCATCGAGTAAATTGTGCGCGAATCGCGTGATGTGATTTCGTTCATTTAGAACGATAGTGATATACTTCGAGATATACGCTCTGGGGTGAGCTTTTGATAAACAATAAAGAAAAATAGAAATATTATATTGTAACTATTGTCATTGTGATATTTTATCTTTCAAATACATTTAGATTCGGATAATTAATGTTATATTAATATTTTTCTTTTTTGTTTATTCCATTTTTTATATATCTCCCTTTCTCCCTCTCTCTCCCTCTCTCTCTCTCTCTCTCTCTCTCTCTCTCTCTCTCTCTCTCTCTCCCTCTCTTTTTCTCTCAGTCTATTTCATCGATTGTTAGTTTGTTCGGTACAGAAATAAACAATCGATCTTTCAACGATCGAAGCTACCTAACCAGCATATTCGAGTTCTACCTTATCGTTGTTCGTTGTAGGCGTTGTACGAGAATAGCTAGTGGAAAATAGTGGAAAAGAAGCTCTCTCCCTCTCCCTCTTTCTCTTTATATATATATATATATATATATATATTCGTTGGACAACGTCGACGTCCTTGTAAGTGTTGTTCGTCTTTCGTTCGTTCGTTCTATCGGTCGCGTGCGCGCGTGCGCTTTCTAACCCGGTACGTGTTGCTCCGGTGACATAATGTAACCTACATTCGGTACGAGCATAACGCTTCCTGGTTAATTAGGAAGGAGTCCTTTGTTACAACTAATAGCTCGCTGCACGATATCCCGAGAAACCTTTTGTCGTGGCTAACGTACACAAGTATCTACGTATCTACTTATGTGCTTTCGTACGCGAACGAGTGCATACTAATGTCATTTGCGCGTTTAAAATACACGAAGAAATTCGATAAGAATGGAAAATAATTGATTTTTAAATTTGAATAATAGTAATAATAATAATAATTATTATTATTATTATTATTATTATTATTATTATTATTATTTCTTTTATTATAAAGGAAGAAAGAGAAAGAAGAAATAGAAGAAGAAAAAGAATTAATCAATAAATAACGATATAATCGATACATTCGAGTGAATTATACACGTGGACATAATTATTTAAAAATAATGTTCGAAAGCTCAGCCGTTCGAAATGGTCTGCCGGCGAGGTTATTGATCGCAAGAGTTAGCACACTTTCGAGCTCGCGGCCTTCCCTGAAAATTATAACACGAGATTCTACGTTCCGCGGGAAAAACTATGAAGGTATGTGGACCGAAGAGAATGACGAGGAGGAGGAGGAAAAGGAAATGGAGAAATATTACACGGTTAAAATATAAAAGTAGATTGATGATAAAAAAAGGAGAAGCTTTGTTTCATTGGTTAAAATGAAAGAGAGAGAGAGAGAGAGAGAGAGAGAGAGAGAGAGAGAGAAACATTGTTAAGCTGAAATTATATCGGTGTATTGCGTTGCGATTTGATCGATTAATGAAAGAGAATGAGAAAGAGAGAGAGAGAGAGAGAGAGAGAGAGAGAGAATGAGATTGATAGAATATCGTAAAGAAACGACAATAGAATTTCTTTTTTCATTCTTTTAAACTTTTATCGGTTCTCTCTTTGCCGTATGGTGGTCTAGGAAAATGCGAATCTATTATCGCGCGCGTGGTCCCCTTTTAATCGATTCGTTTTTCCTCTTTTCCTCTCTACTCGCATTGTCAGCATCAGAAGAGAAAAAAGGGAGAAAGACGGACAGACAAATAGACAGAAAGAGAGAGAGAGAGAGAGAGAGAGAGAGAAAGAAAGAGTCTGATTCCACTTCCGATCGAACAAACGAGCCCAACGAATGAACGAACATCGAGGTGAATTGAGAAGGAAGAAGAAAAGGGAGAAATAATCCGAATTTGTCGAGCGAGCTCACACGTGTGACTCCAACATGGTTTCCCCTCGTCGTCGCCGTCGTCGTCGTCGTCGTCGTCGTCGTCATCATCACCATCGTGGTCTCGTGCGTGCGTGCGCGTGAGCGCGCGAGCGACGAACAAACGAACGAACGAACGTGTCGTACACGTGAATAGAAACGTGGATGAAGAGGGATAGGATGAGGTGGTAAGGGGGTGGTATGGTAGAAGAAAAAGAAGAAGAAGAAAAGAGAGAGAGAAAGAGAGAAAGAGGGGAAATCATCGAAAGCAGAAAAACGAAGAGAGAGAGAAAGAGAGAGAGAGAGAGAGAGAGAGAGAAGTATCCACCTCGTCTGGTACATACGTGGATTTGTGATTAAAGCCGTTGTCGCCGACGAACGCGCGGATTTCTAAATATATAGGAAGGGAGCTTGCACGCGAGAGCTTGCAGTGAGCTTCCAGTGGGTAAAACGACAGCTTACGAATAGGTCGGTTATCTTCACTTTCTTTCTCTATCTTAATCTCTCTCTCTTTCTCTCTCTCTCTCTCTCTCTCTTTCCCTCTTTGTCTATCTCTCTGTCTCTGTATCTCTCTTTGTCTCTCTCATTCTCTCTCTCTCTCTCTCTCTCTCTCTCTCTCTCTATCTTTCTATAATATCTTTTTTATTTATCCCTACTTGTTCATTTATTCCAATCGTTATTGTTGTTCTTCTTCTTGTTCTTCGTATTCTTCCTCCCTTCTTTCTTTTTATTTTTCTACCTTTTATATTTTATATTTTCATATCTATTCCTTTTTAATTTCTTTTCCATTTAATATTATCATAAGCCGAGTATCGATTTAATCCAGTAGGGATTTAAAAGAACGAACTTTCCCAGTTGTGTCAATCTTGTCTATGGTAGTATTATAACTTCCAAGAGGGATCGAGTTTTCTCACGGTAGAACGTTGGTAGACGTCTCTTCCGCGTTGTTTCTTTTCACCGTAGCCTGGGGCCGACCGGAAGATCAAAAAAACACGTAGTAGACAGAAGAAGGATAAGTTATGGCGAAGAAGGAGAGTAATAAAAGGAAGGTGAAAGAAGGCAGAGATAGAGGAAGAGAGAGGAAGGGAAGAAGGAGGAGGAGGAGGAGGAGGAAGAAGAGGTGAAGGTGGTGATGGTGGTGATGGTGGTGATGGTGATGGTTATCTTCTTCGTTAGTTGAATGAACATGACATGACGACGAAACGACGACGTTAATGCACACGAAGGATGGACGGATGGAGCACGTGACGCGCGTTAGAGCGTGCCGTGCTGATCGTAGCGCCATGTTTGGTGATCACCGGTATGGGGAGAGAGTATGGAACGAGTCGACAGCGATGAGTCTCTTCCTTCGGCCTCCAGTAACAAACCGATCGCCTTTCGATCGTTCGTCTTTACCGATCCGCGATCCGCTCGTTCATACGTTCGTACACATTCTTTCGTTCGTTTACGTTCGATCGATCGACTAACCCGATCAGATCGATCGAACGATCGATCGATCGATCGATCAATCGCCCACTCGTTCGATTCGTACCGATCGATCGCACAGATTTTCATCGTCGCGATATACAAAGTTTTTATGTTCTTTTCTTTCTCTCTCTCTCTCTCTCTCTCTCTCTCTCGTTTCAATAATTACTTTCAATTTGCAATCAATTTTTTAAGAACATTTTGCGACAATTACTTTTGATTTACAATTAATTAAATAGTCTTCTATGTTAAATATTATAAACAATGTGATGGGTGACTCGGTGACTATGACGAGTACGTAAGACAAAAAAAAATATCTTTGGTAATTTTTTCTTTATCGAAATAATGAACTTGTCGAATAATAGAAATAATATCATCGTCGGAGAATGTATTTACTTTTCTTCGTTTAATTTTCATCTTTTATTATTTGCCAGGAAAATATTTTACATATAGATACATATATATATAAATGATAAAGGAATACTTGTTGCTGAACGTAAACGATTTCATATTACAAAGATACTTTAGTGTCAATCGTTTGATAGGAACGACAAGATAGGATCAACCTCCCTTTCCTTTTCCTCCTCCTCCTCCTCCTCCTCCTCCTTTTCACCTTCTCCTTCCTTACTTTAAGTTTCTTTACAAAACGAAACGAGAATTTCACGTATCTTGATATCAAGATATACATACACATATATCTAGGATCGTTCGTGGCACAATCTCGATCGCATTGGCCGAGTTTTGACGTCTTTCACAGAATCTCTCAGGGTTGCCATGGAGTAATTTAAGTGTCGTATATGTCGCAACCATCATCGACGCAATTTCGAATCGTATATCGTTTTAACTATCGAACGAAAATAGTCCTATCTATCTTTATTAAACAAGTGATCGAGCACCGTTGAAATCCGCTCGATCTTTCACTTACGATCGCAATTTCTCCGCTTCGGAGAATGCACGAAGGAAAGTTTCTTTTTTTTCTCTCTTTTTTTCTTGTTTTTTTTTTTTTTTAACTCTCTCGCTCTATAGCAACATCAATGGCGATCGAACGATAAATTCATCTTTTTCTTTTTTTTTGCTTTCTTTTTTTTTTCCTTTTTCTTTTTACACCGTCGTTAAAAATAAATCGATGTGAAAGAAGGAACATCCTTTCTAATCGTCATCATATATATATACATATATATATATATATATACACACATATATATACATATATATATAATATATAGATATATATATTATACATATTATGTATTATATATATTATATATATATATATATATTTACATTTATTATTAGATATATGTATATCCATCCAAGTAAGTTCATAAATTCGGTATATAAGAAATTAATTAATGAATTATTTCAGATCGTCAGAGGACTACTAACGACTCTGAAGAGATGCAACGGTGTCCATACCTCCACGAGATGAAAGAGCGTTTGCTCTCACAACCGACACCGACAGACAGCTTAGACATGGAAAGACTCGACGGAGGTACTCCCGTTAAGGAGGCGAATCTTCACAACGATTATCCAGCACACACGAATCCAGGTGTTATACCAGATCCACCGGAAATGCCTCCTGACTCGTTGATCGGTACCGTCGTTAAGGTAATAAATTGATATTAAATTAAATATTATCTTTATGGAATATTAATTAACATCGATTAAGATAAATAAGATCGTATCTGATCGTTTCTATATAATATTTTAGCTTAACTCCGATGGTTACGGATCTCATACATCGCCAGCTCACGCGAGGCAACCCTTGGTTCCACAAAATGCGAACAATCAACCCCTTTGCCTCACCCCAACGCACACCGGACCGTCAAATGGCATGTTGCCAAAGAACGCTAAGTGAGTAAAATGACTACTGTTTCTACGAATATTCGAAGTACTTATATACGAACTTCGCCGAAGTATTTATATTTGTATGTGTGTCCACGCGTGTATGTATGCTTTTCACCATTTATACGAAGAACGAACTATCATGCTGGGAAGAAATCACGTCGAATATGAGAATGTTAATTAATTCGAAAATTCACATTCCTTTTTTATTTATCTATTTTTTTTTTTTCACTTTTGCGAAAAATATTTCGACGAAATTCATTTCTTTTTACAGATTTGTATACGTCGATACAAGTTTCTTTAAAATATAACTCCGTCCGTTTATATCTACGATCAAAGCTACGGAATATAATTATATGAGATAAGACGTTTATGGAGAAAGGAAATTCTACGAACGAATGAGGTTAAACATACGAAAAAAGAAATGTTTTCTTCATTTCTTTTCTTTTCTTTTCTTTTCTTTTTACGATATAAGAGTATAAACGAGTTGACTGGAATGAAGCATTAGAAAGATATACAACCTACCTAGCCACGTGCTAACACGGAAACCTATCGAAATTCAAGTGCGTTCGTTATCACGAATAAGTTTCTGGTATACCAGAGGGATAAACTCGAAATAGCCAGTCAAACTTCCTTAAGCCAGTCGTGCGTTTTACGATCTCAGGGTACAGGCTAAAGCCTTCCCCCGTTACGGTTTTAGTAACACGCTAATTATAGTCATACGACTAGTCTCGAATTTGCTATGTAAAGGGTGATCCTTTCCTTGCGAACTAGTTGAATCTATTTATAACACCATATATATATATATATACACATATATATATATATATTTGTTTATATTATATTGTATATATAATATGTACATGAGTGTTGTTTCGATATAATTCATCATTTTTTATCGAATCGTATATATCGATAATACATTAATCATAGAACAAAATCAACTGCCTATAAATATTACCGTATCTAGAATTACATAAAAGAGTACGATTTCACGCACGATAGTAGAACTCGAACGAATGTCGTTTTATCGAATATATCGTAATACACACAAGGACGATCGCCAACTTGGATTTATGATCTCGTTCGATCTTCACCTTACGTCTTGTCCTTTAATAAGTTGATTTATACGAAAAAAAGTCGGTCAATATTTATACAATTTGTCGAAATTATGTCTAATCATTTTTCTTTTCTTTTTTTTTTTTTCGTTTCTATCAAATAGTAAATATTGATCGTTGATTATTGTTCACGAAATTCACGAAAAGTTTTGGTTTCAAGTTATTCCTGAAAAAATCAATTACATTGCTCGTCGTGGATTTCGTGACCATGATATGATCGTCGTATTAAATACTTCCGCTAGAAATGCGAGAGAATGTGTGTCAAAATGTAGGAAATTTTATAAGGACATTGAAGTGAAAGATTCACACTTGTTAAAAAGATAGAAGTACTTTTTTTTTATCACATTGCATTTCATCTTTCTCTCTCTCTCTCTCTCTCTCTCTCTCGCTCTCTCGCGATATTTAACGTAGATATTGAAATGGTTTTGCTCTAAAAGGTAGGACAGTGT
The DNA here is from genome assembly GCF_912470025.1 of Vespa velutina. Taxonomy (NCBI): domain Eukaryota; kingdom Metazoa; phylum Arthropoda; class Insecta; order Hymenoptera; family Vespidae; genus Vespa; species Vespa velutina. The sequence continues at coordinate 1,294,331 of NC_062193.1, read as the reverse complement.
TTCGAGTGCGGAGGAAAGAAATGAAAAAGAAAAAAAAAAAAAAAAGGAGGAAGAAAAGGAAGAAAGAATAATTAAACGAGGAAAAGAGAAAAACGTGTTCATTTTTTTTTTATTTTGTACGTTTTTTTCTTTTTCTTTTCCTTTTTTTTTTTTTCTTTTTTTCAATGACCTCTCCCCAATGGGTCCGGGAGCTTAGTTCTAAAGACGCGGAATCGTGGCAGCACTGCGAGCGACAGTCGAAATCAATACTCGTAGTGCGTGAGCGTTATCTCTCTCTCTCTCTCTCTCTCTCTCTCTCTCTCTCTCTCTCTCTCTCTCTTTCGTAATCCTTGAAACGCGATATTACAACGGATAGAAAAATTCTATATACACGGTACTATACTAGTTTACACTGCACAAACTAGATTATCACTAAGGGAATACGATTGCAGATCTGTTACCTTGTAATTACTCATGATCGAGCTGTAAAATATATATATCTATCGTTGTTTGCACAATATGGAAAATCTAAAATCTACGTTGAAAGATAATTACTTTGTCTTTGATTTTCGATAACAAGACTACTTAAATTCTCGAATTGATATTATTTTTATCTCTCTTTATCTCTCTCTCTCTCTCTCTCTCTCTCTCTCTCTCTTTATATATCTTTCTGTCTCTCTCTCTCTCTATCTCTCTCTTTTAAAGGTGATGCTTGATATTGGAAAAAGAAGAATGTTGGATTAGAGAGAAAAAGTATTGAGAGTATGGCCGCAGGGTAAAAGGAATCTTGTTAAATCGATGTTAGGGTCCCTAACGATATCAAATATCGTCGATATGGGATATCCGATGATGATGAAACGATCGCAAATGGAATCGGGTCGAGCTTTGAGTTCGCAAGCTTACTCCTCGCAAACGATAAGAATTTTGTACGAGAGTAAGGTCAGTCACCTCGGTGGCAGCGTTATCGAGCGGGTCAGTGGGTCGCAGAAGCATGGAGCGGCTACCCCCCTTTGCCTCTTAACGCCCACTCCCCACCTAGTCACTCTACTCGAATCCACCGCCTCATCCTGGTTCCTACTAACGGCAGCACCCTCTCTAAACCATTTCGTGAGAAAGAGAGAGAGAGAGAGAGAGAGATTTTCTCGTAGTAGGAAAGAGGGTAACGATTACTGGAATAGACTGAATATTGCTGAGTTATCCGAGTTTTTCAAGGAATCTCGTACGAGAAAACTCATTAAAGAAAAGTAAAGCTGGAAATCTGACGAACTTCGACCGTTTTTCTCTTTAACATTTTCTTCCAAAATTCTAATTTAATCAAATAATTGAACGTGAGTGCCATAGAAAAATATACAAGTTCCGAATTCGAATTTCTTTCTTATTCTTAGGAATCGTCGAAAAATCGTTTCGTATGATCCATGATATAACTTGACTTCAGAAATTGAAGGATCATGATGATTGAACATCAATCATGAATTCTTGAAAAATACGCGCGTAACTCGTTAGAAAGAAAGGAGTCGTACGAACGAATGAACGAACATACGTATCGTCCATCTTATATATATATATATATCTTTTTTCAAATATTTGCGTTAGTAGGCCGTATTGTATAGACGCAACGCATTGGGGTTGAATGCGTAGAAGGGAGAAAAAGTAGGAGGGAGGTGAAGGTGACTAAGGTGGGAAAGGGAGGATGGTAAAATAAAATGTACGATGTCGTTGAAATCTCAATGCCGACATTCATTGGGACAAAGAGCGCGGTGTTCCTACTTCCAGATATATTACGAGCGTAGATTGAAGAAAGAGAGAGGGAAAGAAAGATAGAGAATGAAAACGGGAGAGGAAAAAAAGAAAGAGAGGAAGAGAGAAGGAGAGAGAGAAAGAGAAAGAGAGAAAATGATAAAGAGGGAGGTTGGTGGATTTCTCGATGGAGTCCAACACGATCCGTACAGGTAAGGGGTGAGGGCGGTGGATGTCGTCGTCGTCGTTCGAACGTCGTCGTTGTACTCGGTTCTTTCTCTCTTTCTCTCTCCCTCTCTCTCTCTCTCTCTCTCTCATTTTCTCTCATTCTCTAACTATCTATATAGAACGAAAGCTCTCTCGTAGCCAGTGCGCTTGTGCAAGAAGCTCAAGTCTGCCCGGGAAGAGACCTCCCGGCTAGCCTCAGTCTCCGGGATGCTGGGGGCGGCGATCGTGATTCTACCCCCATTTCATCGTGTTCTGATAACATAGAGTCTGTCTCACTCGTTCGCTCGCTCGCTCACTCACTCACTCTTACTCTCTCTCTTTCTCTCTCTCTCTCTCTCTCTATCTCTCTATCTCTCTTTCTCCGTTGTTCTATCCTCGCGCATTCGCTTGACTTTATCCCTATTTCTCTCACTCTCTCCTAGCATTCTCTCTCTCTCTCTCTCTCTCTCTCTCTCTATTTTCATCCCTTCCGTATATATCCTCCTTTCTCTCTCTCTCTCTCTCTGCTTCCAATTCTGTGTCCCCTTGCGTGGTCTATCCCTTCTCCGTCTCTACGCTTCACACCCTTTTCCTCCGCCGAAGCCTGGGTGCAGTCACCGCGAGTACCTTCAACTAACCACCTCCAGCAGGTGAGCCTTCTTCGTTGAACGTCGTTCGTATGTCCGTTCGTTTGTTCGTTCTCGACATGAGTATCCGAGAAAGATAGGAAAAGAGACAAAGAGAGAGAGAGAGAGAGAGAATGTGTATTAGATGTGTGTTCTCGTCGTCGTCGTCATCATTATCATCGTCGTCGTTGCCATCGTCGCCGTCGCCGCCGTCACCGCCGTCGTCGATCATTCGAGCGAGAGAGTGTGCTTGATCCTTCCAGGTTGTTGAGAGAGGTTCGGTCGTGCGCACGGGATTTTCCATTAGCTCGTTCGACCAAGTGCGCGGGATCAGAGAGACACTTTCGTGATAGTCCTTTCTCTTTCGTTTACCGATCTTCTTCTCTCTCTCTCTCTCTCTCTCGCTCTCTCGCTCGCTCGCTCGCTCGCTCGCTCGTTCGCTCATTTTTTCTCTCTTTCTCATTCTCTCTCTTTTCATCTTTTTTCTTCTCTCTCTCTCTCTCTCTCTCTCTCTCAATTTTTTTTTGTCTCCAACCCGCTCGTTCGTTTAACCATCCACATCGTCGGTGGTCGAAGAGAAGACAGATTCGTTGGCTTCCAGGCTACCTACAAATCCCTCTTTCTATTCACCCTCCTCCAATAGAGACCGAGTCTCTGTTTGCGCGAAAGGGTTCTCTCGGGAGTATCTTTCCTACCTTTCAGACTCTCGTATGGACTCTCGTCGTCTCGCCTACTACGCGTAATTCCTTGGTACATCGCTAATTATTTATTTTCTTTGTCCTTACTTACACTCTCTACCCCTCCAATTTCTTCTTCTCCTTTAAATGACACTCGCAATCTTTTCTCTAACTTGAAATATATTCTTTGATAAAATTTGTCATACCTTTTTTCGTTTTCTTTTTTTTATTTTTTTTCTTCATTTCTTTCTCTCTTTCTTTCTTTCATTCATTTTCATCTCATACGAAACGGTAAAATATTTTTATCGGATTTATATGAAATACAATATTTTCTTTCGTATTTAGATATCTTCGAACGTCGTGACGTTCACCAAAATGGCGGTCTAATTGTTCTCAATCGTTCGATATCAACTTACTCGTTTCTCTTTTTTTTCTTTTCTCTCTCTCTCTTCCTGCTTTCTTTTCCTATATATATATACATATATTATATATACATATATATATATAATATATATTATATACATATATATGTATATATAAATCGGGTAGATCAATTTCATTGCTTCTTCTTATTTCCATCTCTAAAAGAACAACGAAACGAACGGACTTTAAAAAAAAATCTCTCTTTTAAAAATCATTCACGATACGCGCAAAATAGATAAGAAGGCAATTTGCACGATGGACGGTGGCGGAGATTGTAAAGTCGCCACCGTGGAAGTTGAGGCGGCAGCCGCGGGTGACAACACGGCAACTCTTCCGGTCACGAGGCCTTTAAATCCGCAAAATTCGCCGCCTAACGCGCAGGACAACGCAGAGAAGAACAACGCGGCGAATAAAGAAATGGAGCTGAAGAATGTACGATCTACGCCAGCGAAAAAGTAAGAAATATCTCGTGAAGAATGATGACAAAGGGAAGTAGTATGATGATGTGGAGGAGGAGGAGGAGGAGGAGGAGGAGGAGGAGGAGGAGGAGAAGTAGGAGAAGGAGGAAGACATGTAGAGAGAGGGAATTGGAGAGGGTAGGTTACGCACAGATAAAAGGTCGATTAGATCAGAAAAATTATGCGTTTAGATCCTTCTTGAAAGCATTAGAAATCACTTTGTTTTTCATTTCTTTTTTTCCAATCCTACGAGCAATTGTAAAAACGATTAAGTTACTATACTAATTTACTATAGTAAATATTTACTATAAGTTTAGTTGTATTATTTCATAGAGAAAGAGAGAGAGACAGAGAAAGAGAGGTAGATAAATAGAGAGACAGAGAGAGAAAGAGAGAGAGAGAGAGACAGATAGATAAATAGATAGAGATAGAAAGAAAGAGAGAGAGAGAGAGAGAGAGAGAGAGAGAGAGAGAGAGAAAGAGAAGTACAAATAGTAGAATGCAAAATAATTGGAATACCTCAGCGTTTCTTTGAGAAAACGTGACGTACAAAATGGATCTTAAGAAAGCTTCTGAAAACGTATGGTGGTCGATGGTGGAGGGACGGGGGTGGGAGGGAAGAAGAATCTTCTTGGTTTTATTCAGCGTTTCTATTTATGACGTTGGTAGGTACATACTTCGTTAGCTCGTCGTACGGAATGTATGTAAGTACCTATGTAGGTACTTATATACATATACATAGTTGCGCGTACGTGCACGTACTTACAACTTATATACAACATAACGGAGAACGTCGACTAACGCATACTTTTATACGTAACCGAGAAGGTGTATACTCTCGTGCACGTAGAAGGAACCACCCTACCTCGAGGGAAACAACCGACCGAGCGTGACAAAGGAGGATAGAAAAAGAGATAGATAGAGAGAGAAAGAGAGAGAGAGAGAGAGAGAGAGAGAGAGAATATACTGTAACCTTATCTAATTTCAGAATATAAAAAATAAAATTGTAAAAAATAAAAATAAAGATAAAAACAAAAATTGAAATTAAAATGGAACATTCAAAAATGGGTTTTCTCTTGTGTATTATCGTAAATTTTGTGCATCGGGCATAAATGGGGACGTATATTTTCTCTCTCTCTCTCTCTCTCTCTCTCTCTCTCTCTTTCTCTTTCTTTTTTCTACTTTTTTCAGCGACTGTATTTCGTAGAGAGAATTCGTTTGAAATTCCAGCGAGTCGGGTTTCTTTGGTAGCATGTAAGGAAAATGAAGCAACGTTATTTTCTCTCTCTCTCTCTCACTCTCTCTCTCTCTCTCTCCGCCCTCCTCTTTCTTTCTCTTTCTCTATTTAACTGAAAATCCGAAAGTATTTTATCTCGTCACATATGTAGATCGGTAACACATAGAGCGTGACACTCGTGTTAAGCATGTACGCTTTCTGCGGCGTAGGAACGGCTTCTCGAATTACTCTCGTATTCGCAATTGCATTAACGGTGGTTCTACGAGTCTTAGCTTCTCCGACAGTCTAGACGCGTGCAACGAAACGACGAGAGTTGTTTGTTGCCTTCGTCGTTTCAAAGACACGACTCTCATCGTCTCGTTTACAATCGACCAACCTATAACAAGTTAACCATATATTTTATCGTTCTAAGAGCTTTGTTTGCAAGCGTATTATTAATTAAAATTGTGTGTTATTAAAAAAAAAGAAAAAAAAAGAACAAACAAACAAACAAAAATAAACAAAAAAAAGGAAGGAAGGAAGAAAAGGAAAAGAGAAAAGAAAAAACAGAAAACAAGAAAAAGAAGAAAGAAAAAGAGAAGAGGATCGAATTTCACTTTGGATAATTCTTTCGGATTAAAATTACTCACAAAAAAGTTGTTGAGAGAAAAAAGACGAGAAATAGCGCGGAGGTCGTTGATATTCAAAGAATTGAAAAAGAGAGAGAGAGAGAGAGAGAGAGAGAGAGAGAGAGAGAGAGAAAGGGGTAGAAAACGACGATCGAAGGGTAGAAATTTTGTGAGGGACAAAGATACGTGGCTAGGGTGAGTCGAGAGGACCGGAGGGGGAGAGAGAGAGAGAGAGAGAGAGAGAGAGAGAGAAAGAGAGAGGAGAACCAGGAGCTGAAAGTAGGTACTTCGAAATATCGACCGGCAGCCTGGACCACTCCGAGTCTGTGCTATACACCACTGTTTCCACTTCCTAGCGTTTTCCTCGTTCACGAGTGGTAAAAAGGCTGTGTGCTGTTGCTGCTGCTGTTGCTGTTGCTACTGCCGTTGCTGCTGCTACTACTACTACTACTACTACTACTGCTACTACTGCTATTACTGTTCCTGTTATTGTTGCTCATCGAGCTATCAACTGTTTTTTTTTTCCTTCTTTTTTTTTCTTTTTTTTTTTCTTCTTTTTTTTTCTTTTTCTTTTGTTTTCTTTTTTCCTTTTTAAGACGAATAAAGAAAGAAATGGCCCTTATCGTTTCTTTGCATATATATATATATATATATTATAATGACGAAGGTGAAAGAAAACTCGTTACACGGATGTAAATAAAAAGAGATATTTTCGTCAATAAAAAAAAAAAAGAAGAAAAAAAAAACGAAACGGAGAAACTTTTAATAGATCGGATATTTTCTTCAACAAAATATTATTTATACTGAATGAGATGTTAAGAGCTATCGAAATACGTATTATATTTTTAATATAAAAACAAAACGAAGGAAAAAATAGAGAAAAAAAAAGAAAAAAGAAAAAAAAAGAAAAACGAAGAACATCGTAAAGGTTTATGCTTTTATTAATACGTGACGTGGCTGCACTTTGAACGGCGTCTCTCTTCCTTCTCTATCTATTGCGATAGCCATCAAGTAAAAAGTGTCTGTGTCGAGTGTACGAGCTCGTGCGGAACACAATAAGGTCTACGCCTCAACCCCTGAAATGCCACGGGGACAAAGGGTGGTTAAGCCCTTCTCTGGTCGAAGATGCACACCATACGACGTCGAGACTTTGCGGCCTTAAGTAGACGCGTCGAAAGTTCGTTGCAATTGTACTTTCGTCGATTATATCGGTAAACGGATTAAAAAAGGAAGAACAAAGAGGGATTTTCGCGAGAGGAGAAAAAGAAGAAGAAGAAGGGGAGGAAGAAGAAAGAAGGATAGAAGAAGAAGAAAGAAAAAGAAAGAAGAGAGGATTATCCATCCATCATTTTTAATTATACACTTTTAATAAGAACTTTACGATACGACGAAGAAGTCATTTTTTAACGGTGAAAAGAAAGATAAAAGAAAAAGAAGAAGAAGAAAAAAAGAAGGAACGGTAAAGTGTCGTCTTAAAACGTAAGGAAAAAGGTTGGAAAAAAAATAAGAAAAAAAACAGAACACAAAAATATTGAAATCGATCGTTATCATGGAGGTCGAAATCGTTCCACTGGTTGAAAACAATATGGCTAATGGTACAAGTTCGATGGAGGCAGTGAACAGTAGAGTGCAGATTATCAAGAAGAAACGGTAAAGTGTTTTAACCCGAGAGATTAACGAAACATTATATAATATCATTATATCAGCTTGTAAACACTGTTATACGCAATAAGGGATGTTCCTTACTTTATTTAGAAAAATCTAATTTTATACGTTAGGTGCGGTGTTCGTTCAGAGAAGCATATAACAGACGCTGAGATTCTATTTTTTTTTTCTTTTTTTTTTTTTTCTCCTCTGAGAGTTCGTGTACCTATATAACTATCTCTTGGAACATTTTTTTCACTATTTCTCTCTCTCTCTCTCTCTCTCTCTATTTCTATTTCTATTTCTCTCTCTCCCTCTCTCTCTCTCTCTCTCTCTCTCTTTCTCTCTCTATTTTTCTAATTAACGCTTTTTCGTGCTTCAGAACGTCGCTCTTCATCATCATGAGCTTCATTTATGCGAAGTTACTGGTCGTGGTGTGCATCGCTTATGTTATAAGCGAAGTTGTAACGCACAAATTGCCGCTCTACTATTATGAAGGATTTTTCACGTATCTCTATGGTGCGAGCATACTCTTCCTTCTCTACGTATTCTGCTTCCTACTTCAAGAGAGCGCCTGCTGTGCGCGCGGCAGTGATACACCGCCACCACCACCGAGGCCACCTAAACCGCCGAAGGAGCAGAAGGATAAGAAGGACAAGAAGGATAAAGATCAAAAAGCTGCAAAAAATAAGAAGGATTTTCAGGTTAATTTATCTTTTAATTGAAGTTTATAATTAAAGTCGAAAAGACTCGCGGCTACTATCGAATTAATTACACGCGATTTGTCTCTCATGAGGAATAGAAAGATACAGAGATTGAAAGAGAGAGAGAGAGAGAGAGAGAGAGAGAGAGAGAGAGACCAAGACTCCTTTTAACGAGCTTGCCTATTTATCTTCGTACGTACATTGAGAAGAGACCGTTCTTTTTTCTCTTTTTTCTTTCTTTCTTTCTTTCTTTTCTTTTCTTTTCTTTTTCTTCTCTTCCCTTTTTCTAAGAGCCTACCGTATTTAATATTCATAAACTCTTTTAACTCTTTTGTTAATGCGAAACGTCTAGTGAGGAGATTTTTTTATATTTTTAGCACTAGTCGTTCCATTTTCTTTTACCGAACAACCAATCCTACGTAAGTACTTAGTTACTTACTCATATATGTTATGTTTTTAAATACGTTTAATCGCATTTCGAAAGGCATCCATATTTCTAACATTTTTTCAAAGTAATTTCTTTGATTGTAATTTAAACGAATGATATCAGGATGGAAACGTGCGATGGAAAGTTTTTCAGGAAGTTATCGAGATCGGCATAATTGAATTGCACTCGTGCCAAAGAGAAACTCGTTTATCTATCTTTCTTTTACGTTTTATGTATATACATATGTATGTATATATATATATTTTTTTTTTCTTTTTTCCCTCTGTCTTATTCTCCTCTCTCTCTCTCTCTCTCTCTCTCTCTCTCTCTTTTTTGATTTTCTTTTTCTTTCCTCATATCGATCTTCCGACAATGTAAGTCCTTTCAGTCATTCTCTGAAAGAATAGCATTTTGACTTGAGAAATTTTATCTCCAGGATGCTGCAGACGTGGAAGCTGGTGTTGCAACGCGCGCATTGCGAAAACGAAAAACTTCTCAGAACGATCACAGTCACGGAAGTTTTTTCCTTCGAATCGGTGCCATAGGTAAAGAAAACAAAAAAAAAAAAAAAAATAAAAAAATAAAAAAGGAAAAAAAAATATAGAAAAAATGGAGATTATACTCTTATCAATTATTAGATTTTCAACTATTAATTTTCTTTACCACAATGTCTTATTGAACGTTAGCATTTGGTTTGGGTACAATGATCTACAATGGATTGGAATTCGGAGCATTTTTTGAGGTACCACCGACTTCACCGTGTTATCAAATACTTCAGGGTGTCAATCCTGTTCTTCAAATGATCTTCACGTTCATGCAAATGTACTTCATCTTTATGAATTCCAGGGTAAGTAAGGATAAAAGATTGAGAATTACGTATATGTTCGATATTTTAATTACGATGTGTTTTCATTCCTGTTTCTTTTTTCTCTCTTTTTTCCTTTTTTTTTTTTTTTTTTTTTCTTAATCCAGTTAAACATTCATCGATTCAAAGTAATTGCACGATTTGGTTTGATGCACGTCGTCGCTACGAATCTTTGCGTTTGGATAAGAACATTGGTACTTGAGAGTCTCAAAGAAATCACCCAGTATCATCAACGATTAGGACAAGAGGAGGCCGGAATTTTAGGTAATTTTTATGTAAATCTTTCAAGACATTGAAAAATGAATACGTCTAATTCTAAACGTATCGTATTGTATTATGCATAGAGAGTATAAAACAACATTCGTTGAGAAACGCTGGAGCAATCTTAGGTACAGAACCTAGAGACATGGCCCAGTTACGGGACACGCCGTTGCATTCGATTGTTAAAACAACGTCGGTAGCTTCGACCTTGATACCGACAACAGCAGAATCTCTTACCCGAGCGATGAGAACCACGGTCAAAGCAATCCCAAGAGTAGCGACTACTTTATCTACGGCAGCTTCTACGGCCTTCATGACCTCACCATCTGCGACACAGAGTACTACAACTACCACGACCACAACGACAACGTTTTTGCCCAATTTGACGACTACAGCCGCTACTACGTTATCCACTTTGTTGACTACTTTGACTACGAGAAGTACCACCACCGAAAGAACGATTACACCGAGTACAACGCCATCCACTACTACACCGACGACTACGACCACTACTACTACAACAACGACTACACCAGCTTCCATTTTGTCAAATGCTTTCGGTGATATCTTTGATTCATTTCAGGCTGACACCAAAGATCAGGTCATTATAATAAATTATTATAAAAAATTACATTACATTATATTCGTCGTGTTCAAATGTGAATGATTCCCCATTTCATTTCGTTCAGGTACACGAAGTATTTTATGTTAGCAATACGACGAACACAAGCGATTACTGGAGCCAGAATCTTGGCTTTTATGCGGAAGCTTTGACGGAGGATGGCACGATAACAAACTCATGTGGTCGCGTCAACATCATGGGTACTATCGTCCAAGATGCAGCACCCTACTTGTTTCCCTTCATTATCGAGTATAGCCTGATTGGTGCCGCTGTGATATACGTCATGTGGAAACACATCGGTAGACACCCGCGTTGGCCTCATCAAGCGGAAGCCGATCTCGAGCGTCGTCTGGAAGTCATGCTTTCGAGAAGGGCAGTAGCCCTGGCACATGCAGGTAATCGATTATAATTTATTCCAAGCGCTCTTTTTTTCTACTTCTACTTCACTTCTATTTCTTGCCAAAAGGAGATTGTCGAGCTCATAATAACGAGATCGATGTGTCTCTATTGAGTATGCTTTAAAAGATGAAGAAAAAATAAAAATAAAAATAAATAAAACATAACCAGAGAAAAAAGCAAAAACAAAAACCAAACACGAATATACAGGACACGCCAGAGTGGACTGCGTCGGGGCAAGCAAGGGTCTATTCTTTGGTCTGCTGCTACTGGTCGGTTCGTTGATCTGTTTGATACTCTTCTTCGTCCTGATACATCATTCCGAGCTTGGACTTTTGGCGATTTATCTGGCTGACGTTTCCCACTGCGTTTTGATGGCTCTATCGATCGTCGCTATTATCGTCGGTTTCATACGTGTCCAAAGTCTCAAGTTCAAGGCCGAAGAACAGAGCGATTTGAATGACATACTTTTACGTGTCTCGGCTTTTGGACTCTTCGTTTATGCCGTTTTCAGTGTGATCGCTGGTTCCTTGGCGGCATTTACCCACGAACCGAATCTTTTGGTGATGGTTACTGGCCTTCTCTCGGTAGCCCAGGTTGTCCTTCAGATGTTATTCATCGCCGATGTCTCACGTAGGCGGGTACACCTACCCGAACACGATCGCAGCAAGCCAGGACGTCAAGTGGTCACCTTCCTTCTCATTTGCAACGTAACCATGTGGGTCATTTATACCTTCGAGATGCAAAAGGTCATCGCTAATCCCGTACAACTTGACTTTTATGGATTCCTCGCTTGGGCTATCGTTCAGAGAGTTACATTACCTCTCTGCATATTTCACAGGTTCCATAGCGCCGTAACGCTCGCTGAAATCTGGAAGACAAGCTACAAGGCACGTCTCGAGTAAATAACTGAGAAATAAAACGTTTCTCGATGTGTCCTTATATTGTCAGCTAAAGAATGAAGAAGGAGAGAGAGATAAAGTGAAAGAGAGAGAGTGACAGAGAGACAGACAGACAGAGAGAGAATATTTAGAAAGAAATTGATAAAGAGACAGAAAAAAGAGAGAGAGAGAGAGAAACAGAGAGAGAATATTTAGAATGGAACTGGTAAAAAAAACAGAGACAGGGAGACAGAG